>NC_091311.1:4934863-5064863 GCF_038502225.1 Cherax quadricarinatus | reverse complement strand
GGCCAAGAGAGGAATACGAAGAAAACAGGGCAATGGTGGACACACTGGCTGAGGTGGTAAGAATAGCTCACTTGAGCAGAGCAAAGTTACTGGTAATGGGCGATTTCAACCACAGGGAGATCGACTGGGAAAACCTGGAGCCACATGGGGGTCCCGAAACATGGAGAGCCAAGATGATGGATGTGGTACTTGAAAACCTCATGCATCAACATGTCAGGGACACAACCAGAGAGAGAGGGGAGGATGAGCCAGCAAGACTGGATCTTGTGTTCACCCTGAGCAGTTCAGACATTGAGGACATCACTTACGAGAGGCCCCTTGGAGCTAGCGATCATGTGGTTCTGAGTTTTGACTATATAGTAGAGTTACAAGTGGAGAAGGTAACAGGAACTGAAGGGGACAGGCCAAACTATAAAAGGGGGGACTACACAGGTATGAGAAACTTCCTGCAGGAGGTTCAGTGGGACAGAGAAATGGTAGGAAAATCAGTAAACGAAATGATGGAATATGTGGCAACAAAGTGCAAGGAGGCAGAGGAAAGTTTTGTTCCCAAGGGAAACAGAAATAATAGGAAGACCAAAACGAGTCCTTGGTTTACCCGAAGGTGTAGGGAGGCAAAAACTAAGTGCAACAGAGAATGGAAAAGGTACAGGAGGCATAGGACCCAGGAAAACAAGGAGATTAGTAGAAGAGCCAGAAACGAGTATGCACAGATAAGGAGGGAGGCCCAGCGACAGTATGAAAACGACATAGCATCGAAAGTCAAACTGACCCGAAACTGCTGTATAGCCACATTAGGAGGAAGACAACAGTCAAGGACCAGGTGATAAGGCTGAGGAAAGAAGGTGGAGAACTCACAAGAAACGATCAAGAGGTATGTGAGGAGCTCAACACGAGATTTAAGGAAGTATTTACAGTAGAGACAGGAAGGACTCTGGGGGGACAGACCAGATGGGGACACCAACAAGGAATACACCAACAAGTGTTGGACGACATACATACAGATGAGGAGGAGGTGAAGAAACTGCTAAGGGACATCGATACCTCAAAGGCAATGGGACCGGACAACATCTCTCCCTGGGTCCTTAGAGAGGGAGCAGATATGTTGTGCGTGCCACTTACCACAATCTTCAACACATCCCTGGAAGCTGGGCAACTACCTGAGGTATGGAAGACGGCAAATGTAGTTCCCATTTTTAAAAAGGAGACAGAAAAGAGGCACTAAACTATAGACCTGTGTCATTGACGTGTATAGTATGCAAAATTATGGAGAAGATTATCAGGAGGAGAGTGGTGGAGCACCTGGAACGGAACAAGAGTATAAATGCCAACCAGCACGGATTCACGGAAGGCAAATCCTGTGTCACAAACCTTCTGGAGTTTTATGATAAAATAACAGAAGTAAGACAAGAGAGAGAGGGGTGGGTTGATTGCATCTTCTTGGACTGCAAGAAGGCCTTTGACACAGTTCCTCACAAGAGATTAGTGCAGAAGCTAGAGCATCAGGCGCATATAACAGGAAGGGCACTGCAATGGATCAGAGAATACCTGACAGGGAGGCAACAACGAGTCATGGTACGTAATGATGTATCACAGTGGGCACCTGTGACGAGCGGGGTCCCACAGGGGTCGGTCCTAGGACCAGTGCTATTTTTGGTATATGTGAACGACATGACGGAAGGGTTAGACTCAGAAGTGTCCCTGTTTGCAGATGATGTGAAGTTAATGAGAAGAATTAAATCTGATGAGGACCAGGCAGGACTTCAAAGAGACCTGGACAGACTGGACACCTGGTCCAGCAAATGGCTTCTCGAATTTAATCCTGCCAAATGCAAAGTCATGAAGATAGGGGAAGGGCACAGAAGACCACAGACAGAGTATAGGCTAGGTGGCCAAAGACTGCAAACCTCACTCAAGGAGAAAGATCTTGGGGTGAGTATAACACCGAGCATGTCTCCGGAAGCACACATCAATCAGATAACTGCTGCAGCATATGGGCGCCTGGCAAACCTGAGAACAGCATTCCGATACCTTAGTAAGGAATCGTTCAAGACACTGTACACCGTGTATGTCAGGCCCATACTGGAGTATGCAGCACCTGTTTGGAACCCGCACTTGATAAAGCACGTCAAGAAACTAGAGAAAGTACAAAGGTTTGCAACAAGGTTAGTTCCAGAGCTAAGGGGAATGTCCTATGAAGAAAGATTAAGGGAAATCGGCCTGACGACACTGGAGGACAGGAGGGTCAGGGGAGACATGATAACGACATATAAAATACTGCGTGGAATAGACAAGGTGGACAAAGACAGGATGTTCCCGAGATTGGACACAGTAATAAGGGGACACAGTTGGAAGCTGAAGACACAGATGAATCAGAGGGATATTAGGAAGTATTTCTTCAGTCATAGAGTAGCCAGGCCGTGGAATAGCCTAAAAAGTGACGTAGTGGAGGCAGGAACTATACATAGTTTTAAGACGAGGTATGATAAAGCTCATGGAGCAGGGGGAGAGAGGACCTAGTAGCGGTCGGTGAAGAGGCGGGGCCAGGAGCTAGGACTCGACCCCTGCAACCACAAATAGGTGAGTACAAATAGGTGAGTACACACACACACACACACACACACACACACACACACACACACACACACACACACACACACACACACACACACACACACACACACACACACACACACACACACACACACACACACAGACACACACACACACACACACACACACACACACACACACACACAAACACACACACACACATATATAGACACACACACACACATATACAGGATTTTACACCTTCCTGTGAAGTGACCCTATAACCCTTCCTTTCCCCCCCCCCCTCTCTCTCCCTCTCCTCTCCTCTCTCTTCCTCTCTCTCTCTCTCTCTCTCTCTCTCTCTCTCTCTCTCTCTCTCTCTCTCTCTCTCTCTCTCTCTCTCTCTCTCTCTCTCTCTCTCTCTCTCTCTCTCTCTTCTCTCTCTCTCTCTCATCCTTCTCTCATCCTCTCTCTCTCTCTCTCTCTCCTCTCTCTCTTCCTCTCTCTCTCTCTCTCTCTCTTCCTCTCTTACTCTCTCTCCTTCTTACTCTCTCTTTCTTCTTTTCTCTCTCTCTCTCTTCCCTTGTCACTCCCCCCTCTCTCTTACCTTTTCCCTCTCTCACTTTCTCCCCCTTCTTCCCTTCTTTTCCTCTCCTTCTAGGCTCCCCTTCTCTCTCTCCCTATCTCTCACTCTCTCCCCCTTTTTCTTTTTCTCTTTCACTCACCCGTTCAATAAAAAAAAAAAAAAAAAAAAATGGTTGGGACTCGCAGGAATCAGGGATCAGATGACAATGGTACTGGTAGGGAGGAATGGATGGAGGAACAGTGGAAAAGGATAGAGCAAGAATGGGAGAGAAAATTAGGAGAGCTTTCTGAAAAAATGGAGAAAGAGCTCTCTGTGAAATGGGAAAAGAGGTTGGAGAAGGAGACGAAGAATTGGGAGGCACAAGTCGAAACTGCAGTAGCCAGGGTAAAGGTCCTAGAATTTGAGGTAAACAGGCTGAAGCAAGTCTCAGGGGTAGTGACCAGAGAAGACACACCATACGATGATGAGAGGCTGAACAGGAAGGAAGGAGATATGAATTATGCTAAGGTCATATCAGCCTGCAAAGAAGGGCCAGGGAGTGGAAGGGAAGAGCAGATGGGTGCAGATGGAGAGGGAGATAGGTCGAATGCTGAGGCACAACCATGCTACCAAGAGCCACTGGAAAAATCAAGGGAGAAAATGACCACATACAGACAGGAACCAGAGTCACAGAGGAAGAGGCAATGGGAGGAGGAAAGGGCAAAATCAGTGATTATCCATGGGCTTCGGGAGAGAGAGGAAAGGACACACACTGAAAGACGGCAGGAAGAAAGAAAGGAGATTGAGAAAATCATCACGGAAATAGGGGGAGAAGACATGGATGAGATTGTAAATTTTCAGAGAATAGGGGGGTACTTGAAGGGGAGAAACCGACCGATCAAGCTGATTCTCAGGACAGAAACAGTGCGGAACAGGATCCTCCAAGAGAAACCACGGTTGAAAAGTTCGGAAGAGTACAAGAAGGTGTTCCTAGACAGAGACAGAACACAAACAGAGAGAAAGCAGCTGAGGGAGAGGACAAAAAAGCGAAAGGAGCTAGGAAAGGAGACAAGGATGGAACCAGCAGAGGTCAGTCAGAGCAGAACAGAGCAGCAAGGGCAAGCACACACACAACTATCCTCAGAACCCCACAACCTATCACACCATCCCAACACACAATACAATCCATACCCACAGCTTCCACCCAACCCCCAACCATAGAATCCCACAGTAAGCTACCAGGTCTCCCACCCCCACAGGCCCCCCAAACCACAGTGTTGGAAAGGAAACTGAAGGTATGGTACACAAACGCTGATGGAATAACAAACAAGTGGGAGGAGTGGCACGAAAGAGTCAAAGAGGCATCACCAGACATCATAGCGATCACAGAAACCAAGCTTACAGGTATGATAACAGATGCCATCTTTCCAGCGGGATACCAGATCCTGAGAAAAGACAGAAGGAACAGGGGGGGTGGAGGAGTGGCATTGCTGATCAAACACCGATGGAATTTTGATGAGCTGGAGAGAGGAGACAGCGGAGAAGAAAGTGATTACATAGCGGGAACGCTTCACTCTGGTGGTCCCAAGGTGATAATTGCAGTGATGTATAACCCACCACAGAACAGCAGGAGGCCAAGGCAAGAGTATGACGAGAGCAATAGAGCGATGGTTGACACACTGGCTGCAGTGGCCAGAAGAGCTCATGCATGCAGGGCAAAGCTCCTGATCATGGGCGACTTTAACCACAAGGAGATCGAATGGGAGAACTTGGAGCCACATGGGGGCCAAGATACATGGAGGGCTAAGATGATGGAGGTGGTACTGGAAAACTTCATGTACCAACACGTAAGGGACACTACAAGAGAGAGAGGAGAGGATGAACCAGCAAGACTGGACTTAGTATTCACCTTGAGTAGTGCAGATATTGAGGACATCACATATGAAAGACCCCTTGGGGCCAGCGATCATGTGGTTTTGAGCTTCGAATACACAGTAGAGCTACAAGTGGAGGGGGAAGCAGGAAGGCAAGGACAAATGAAACCAAACTACAGGAAAGGGGACTACACAGGAATGAGGAACTTCCTGAATGAGGTTCAGTGGGACAGAGAACTGGCAGGGAAGCCAGTTAATGAGATGATGGAATATGTAGCAACAATGTGCAAGGAGGCTGAGGAGAGGTTTGTACCCAAGGGTAACAGGAATAATGAAAAAGCCAGGATGAGCCCATGGTTCACCCAAAGATGCAAGGAGGCAAAAACCAAGTGTGCTAGGGAATGGAAGAAATATAGAAGGCAAAGGACCCAGGAGAATAAGGAGAGCAGTCGTAGAGCCAGAAACGAATATGCACAGATAAGAAGGGAGGCCCAACGTCAATATGAAAACGACATAGCAGCAAAAGCCAAATCTGACCCGAAGCTGTTATACAGCCACATCAGGAAGAAAACAACCGTTAAGGACCAGGTAATCAGGCTAAGGAAGGAAGGAGGAGAGACAACAAGAAATGACCGTGAAGTATGTGAGGAACTCAACAAGAGATTCAAAGAAGTGTTCACAGAGGAGACAGAAGGGGCTCCAGAAAGACGGAGAGGTGGGGTACACCACCATGTGCTGGACACAGTACACACAACCGAGGAAGAAGTGAAGAGGCTTCTGAGTGAGCTAGATACCTCAAAGGCAATGGGGCCAGATAACATCTCTCCATGGGTCCTGAGAGAGGGAGCAGAGGCGCTATGTGTACCCCTAACAACAATATTCAATACATCTATCGAAACAGGGAGATTGCCTGAGGCATGGAAGACAGCAAATGTGGTCCCAATCTTTAAAAAAGGAGACAGACATGAAGCACTAAACTACAGACCAGTGTCACTGACATGTATAGCATGCAAAATCATGGAAAAGATTGTCAGGAGAAGAATGGTGGAACATCTAGAAAGGAATGATCTCATCACCAGCAGCCAACATGGTTTCAGAGATGGGAAATCCTGTGTCACAAACCTACTGGAGTTCTATGACATGGTGACAGCAGTAAGACAAGAGAGAGAGGGGTGGGTGGATTGCATTTTCTTGGACTGCAAGAAGGCTTTTGACACAGTACCACACAAGAGATTAGTGCAAAAACTGGAGGACCAAGCAGGGATAACAGGGAAGGCACTGCAATGGATCAGGGAATACTTGTCAGGAAGACAGCAGCGAGTAATGGTACGTGGCGAGGTGTCAGAGTGGGCACCTGTGACCAGCGGGGTCCCACAGGGGTCAGTCCTAGGACCAGTGCTGTTTCTGGTATTTGTGAACGACATGACGGAAGGAATAAACTCCGAGGTGTCCCTGTTTGCAGATGACGTGAAGTTGATGAGAAGAGTTCATTCGATCGAAGACCAGGCAGAACTACAAAGGGATCTGGACAGGCTGCAGACCTGGTCCAGCAACTGGCTCCTGGAGTTCAATCCCACCAAGTGCAAAGTCATGAGGATTGGGGAAGGGCAAAGAAGACCGCAGACGGAGTACAGTCTAGGGGGCCAGAGACTACAAACATCACTCAAGGAAAAAGATCTTGGGGTGAGTATAACACCAGGCACATCTCCTGAAGCGCACATCAACCAAATAACTGCTGCAGCATATGGGCGCCTGGCAAACCTCAGAACAGCATTCCGACATCTTAATAAGGAATCGTTCAGGACCCTGTACACCGTGTACGTTAGGCCCATATTGGAGTATGCGGCACCAGTTTGGAACCCACACCTAGCCAAGCATGTAAAGAAACTAGAGAAAGTGCAAAGGTTTGCAACAAGACTAGTCCCAGAGTTAAGAGGTATGTCCTATGAGGAGAGGTTAAGGGAAATCAACCTGACGACACTGGAGGACAGGAGAGATAGGGGGGACATGATAACGACTTACAAAATACTGAGAGGAATTGACAAGGTGGACAAAGACAGGATGTTCCAGAGACTGGACACAGCAACACGGGGACACAGTTGGAAGCTGAAGACACAGATGAATCAAAGGGATGTTAGGAAGTATTTCTTCAGCCACAGAGTAGTCAGGAAGTGGAATAGTTTGGGAAGCGATGTAGTGGAGGCAGGATCCATACATAGCTTTAAGCAGAGGTACGATAAAGCTCATGGTTCAGGGAGAGTGACCTAGTAGCGACCAGTGAAGAGGCGGGGCCAGGAGCTTGGACTCGACCCCTGCAACCTCAACTAGGTGAGTACAACTAGGTGAGTACACACACACACACACACACACACACACACACACACACACACACACACACACACACACACACACACACACACACACACACACACACACACACACACACACACACACAGAACATAGAAGAGAGTAAGGTGATGAGGGTATCAAATGAATTAGATAAAGAAAAATTGGATATCAAATTGGGGAGGAGGAGTATGGAAGAAGTGAATGTTTTCAGATACTTGGGAGTTGACGTGTCGGAGGATGGACTTATGAAGGATGAGGTTAGCCATAGAATTGATGAAGGAAAAAAGGTGAGTGGTGCATTGAGTAATATGTGGAGACAAAAAACGTTATCTATGGAGGCAAAGAAGGGAATGTATGAAAGTATAGTAGTACCAACACTCTTTTATGGGTGTGAAGCTTAGGTTGTAAATGCAGCAGCGAGGAGACGGTTGGAAGCAGTGGAGATGTCCTGTCTAAGGGAAATGTGTGGTGTAAATATTATGCAGAAAATTCGGAGTGTGGAAATTAGGAGAAGGTGTGGAGTTAATAAAAGCATTAGTCAGAGGGCTGAAGAGGGTTTGTTGAGGTGGTTTGGTCATTTAGAGAGAAAGGATCAAAGTAGAATGACATGGAGAGTGTATAAATCTGTAGGGGAAGGAAGGCGAGGTAGGGGTCGTCCTCGAAAAGGTTGGAGGGAGGGGGGTAAAGGAGGTGTTGTGAGCGAGGGGCTTGGACTTCCAGCAAGCGTGCGTGAGCGTGTTAGATAGGAATGAATGGAGACGAATGGTATTTGGGACCTGACGAGCTGTTGGAGTGTGAGCAGGGTAATATTTATTGAAGGGATTCAGGAAAACCGGTTTTTATATAGCCGGACTTGAGTCCTGGAAATGGGAAGTACAATGCCTGCACTTTAAAGGAGGGGTTCGGGATATTGGCAGTTTGGAGGGATATGTTGTGTATCTTTATACGTATATGCTTCTAAACTGTTGTATTCTGAGCACCTCTGCAAAAACAGTGATTATGTGTGAGTGAGTTGAAAGTGTTGAATGATGATGAAAGTATTTTCTTTTTGGGATTTTCTTTCCTTTTTGGGTCACCCTGCCGCGGTGGGAGACGGCCGACTTGTTAAAAAAATGTATATATATATATATATATATATATATATATATATATATATATATATATATATATATATATATATATATATATATATATATATATATATATATATATATATGTCGTGCCGAATAGGCAGAACTTGCGATCTTGGCTTAAATAGCAACGTTCATCTTGCCATATAGGACAAGTGAAAATTTGTGCATGCAATAATTTCGCCAAAATCATTCTGAAACTAACGAAAAAAATATATTTCACTGTGTTTGTTTAGTATTAAATTACCCCCCAATGAAAAGCAGGGGTGTCACTAGCACGTTAAGAGACCATACAATAAGTGTCAGGGGCCCGAGACTGTTCAACTGCCTCCCAGCACACATAAGGGGGATTACCAACATACCCCTGGCAGTCTTCAAGCTGGCACTGGACAAGCACCTAAAGTCAGTTCCTGACCAGCCGGGCTGTGGCTCGTACGTTGGTTTGCGTGCAGCCAGCAGCAACAGCCTGGTTGATCAGGCTCTGATCCACCAGGAGGCCTGGTCACAGACCGGGCCGCGGGGGCGTTGACCCCCGGAACTCTCTCCAGGTAAACTCCAGGTTGTAAACAAATCTAAAATATATTTAGTTAGGTTAGGCTAAAATAAATTGTTCTTGTTATAATAAGGTTAGGTAAGTTTTCTAAGATTCTTTTGGAGCAAAACTAAAATTTTTTACATTAACATTAATTAAAAAAATTTATCTTCAAACATATAAAAGAAAATTTAAAGAAAGACTTAATTTTAAATGAGTTCTTGCTAATGGACCAGTTTTACATATTCTGCACGACATATATATATATAGTGGAACCTCAAAAATCGAACTGCTCCTAACTCAACCAATTATGTAAGTGTATTTTTGTAAGTGCTTTTATAAGAGTATTTTTGAGAGTCTGAAATGAATTAATCTAATTTACATTATTCCTGATAGGAATAAATTCGTTCGGTAACGGCACTCGGATAACTTTCTGGACTGAACAAAGTTCCATATTTGAGCTTCCACTGTGTGTGTGTGTGTGTGTGTGTGTGTGTACTCACCTAGTTGAGGTTGCAGGGGTCGAGTCCGAGCTCCTGGCCCCGCCTCTTCACTGGTCGCTACTAGGTCACTCTCCCTGAACCATGAGCTTTATCATACCTCTGCTTAAAGCTATGTATGGATCCTGCCTCAACTACATCGCTTCCCAAACTTTTCCACTTCCTGACTACTCTGTGGCTGAAGAAATACTTCCTAACATCCCTGTGATTCATCTGTGTCTTCAGC
This sequence comes from Cherax quadricarinatus, assembly GCF_038502225.1. Taxonomy (NCBI): domain Eukaryota; kingdom Metazoa; phylum Arthropoda; class Malacostraca; order Decapoda; family Parastacidae; genus Cherax; species Cherax quadricarinatus. Next base: position 5,055,134 of record NC_091311.1, on the reverse strand, counting down.
TTCCAACTGTGTCCCCTTGTTACTGTGTCCAATCTCTGGAACATCCTGTCTTTGTCCACCTTGTCAATTCCTCTCATTATTTTGTATGTCGTTATCATGTCTCCCCTATCTCTCCTGTCCTCCAGTGTCGTCAGGTTGATTTCCCTTAACCTCTCCTCGTAGGACATACCTCAGCTCTGGGACTAGTCTTGTTGCAAACCTTTGCACTTTCTCTAGTTTCTTTACGTGCTTGGCTAGGTGTGGGTTCCAAACTGGTGCCGCATACTCCAATATGGGCCTAACATACACGGTGTACAGGGTCCTGAATGATTCCTTATTAAGATGTCGGAATGCTGTTCTGAGGTTTGCTAGGCGCCCATATGCTGCAGCAGTTATTTGGTTGATGTGCGCTTCAGGAGATGTGCCTGGTGCTATACTCACCCCAAGATCTTTTTCCTTGAGTGAGGTTTGTAGTCTCTGGCCCCCTAGACTGTACTCCGTCTGCGGTCTTCTTTGCCCTTCCCCAATCTTCATGACTTTACCCTTGGTGGGATTGAACTCCAGGAGCCAATTGCTGGACCAGGTCTGCAGCCTGTCCAGATCCCTTTGTAGTTCTGCCTGGTCTTCGATCGAGTGAATTCTTCTCATCAACTTCACGTCATCTGCAAACAGTGACACCTCAGAGTCTATTCCTTCCGTCATGTAGTTCACAAATACCAGAAACAGCACTGGTCCCAGGACTGACCCCTGTGGGACCCCGCTGGTCACAGGTGCCCACTCTGACACCTCGCCACGTACCATGACTCGCTGCTGTCTTCCTGACAAGTATTCCCTGATCCATTGTAGTGCCTTCACTGTTATCCCTGCTTGGTCCTCCAATTTTTGCACTAATCTCTTGTGTGGAACTGTGTCAAACCCCTTCTTGCAGTCCAAGAATATGCAATCCACCCACCCCTCTCTCTCTTGTCTTACTGCTGTCACCATGTCATAGAACTCCAGTAGGTTTGTGACACAGGATTTACCATCCCTGAAACCATGTTGGCTGCTGTTGATGAGATCGTTCCTTTCTAGGTGTTCCACCACTCTTCTCCTGATAATCTTCGCCATGATTTTGCATACTATACATGTCAGTGACACTGGTCTGTAGTTTAGTGCTTCATGTCTGTCTCCTTTTTTAAAGATTGGGACTACATTTGCTGTCTTCCATACCTCAGGCAATCTCCCTGTTTCGACAGATGTATTGAATATTGTTGTTAGGGGTACACATAGCGCCTCTGCTCCCTCTCTCAGGACCCATGGGGAGATCTTATCTGGCTCCATTGCCTTTGAAGTATCTAGCTCACTCAGAAGCCTCTTCACTTCTTCCTCGGTTGTGTACACTGTGTCCAGCACATGGTGGTGTGCCCCACCTCTCCGTCTTTCTGGAGCCCCTTCTGTCTCCTCTGTGAACACTTCTTTGAATCTCTTGTTGAGTTCCTCACATAGTTCACGGTCATTTCTTGCTGTCTCTCCTAGTTCCTTCCTTCCTTAGCCTGATTACCTGGTCCTTGACTGTTGTTTTCCTCCTGATGTGGCTGTATAACAGCTTTTGGTCAAATTTGGCTTTCGCTGCTATGTCGTTTTCATATTGTCTTTGGGCCTCCCTTCTTATCTGTGCATATTCATTTCTGGCTCTACGACTGCTCTCCTTATTCTCCTGGGTCCTTTGCCTTCTATATTTCTTCCATTCCCTAGCACACTTGGTTTTTGCCTCCTTGCACCTTTGGGTGAACCATGGGCTCATCCTGGCTTTTTCATTATTCCTGTTACCCTTGGGTACAAACCCCTCCTCAGCCTCCTTGTATATTGTGTGTGTGTGTGTGTACTCACCTATTTGTACTCACCTATTTGTGGTTGCAGGGGTCGATTCATAGCTCCTGGCCCCGCCTCTTCGCTGATTGCTACTAGGTCCTCTCTCTCCTTGCCCCATGAGCTTTATCATACCTCGCCTTAAAACTATGTATGGTTCCCGCCTCCACTACGTCACTTTCAAGGCTGCTCCATGGCCTGACTACTCTATGACTGAAAAAATACTTCCTAACATCCCTTTGATTCATCTGAGTCTTCAACTTCCAATTGTGACCTCCTGTGCCTGTGTCCCTTCTCTGGAACATCCCGTATTTGTCCACCTTGTCTATTCCGCACAGTATTTTATATGTCGTTATCATGTCTCCCCTGACCTTCCTGTCCTCCAGTGTCGTCAGGCCGGTTTCCCTCAACCTTTCTTCGTAGGACATTCCCCTTGGCTCTGGGACGAGTCTTGTTGCAAACCTGTGCACTTTCTCTAATTTCTTTACGTGCTTGACTAGGTGTGGATTCCAAACTGGTGCTGCATACTCCAGTATGGGCCTGACGTAAATGGTATACAGAGTCTTGAACGAATCCTTACTGAGGTATCGGAACGCTATCCGTAGGTTTGCCAAGCGCCCGTATGCTGCAGCAGTTATCTGATTGATGTACGCCTCAGGAGATATGCTCAGTGTTATACTCACCCCCAGATCTTTTTCCTTGAGCGAGGTTTGGAGTCTTTGGCCATCTAAACTATATTTTGTCTGCGGTCTTCTTTGTTCTTCCCCCAATCTTCATGACTTTGCATTTGGCAGGGTTAAACTCAAGGAGCCAGTTGCTGGACCAGGCTTGTAGCCTGTCCAGGTCTCTTTGTAGTCCTGCCTGATCCTCATCCGATTTGATTCTTCTCATTAACTTCGCATCATCTTCAAACAAGGACACTTCTGAGTCTATCCCTTCCGTTATGTCGTTCACATATACCAAGAACAGCACAGGTCCTAGGACTGACCCCTGAAGAACCCCGCTTGTCACAGGCGCCCACTCTGACACCTCGTCACGTACCATGACTCGTTGTTGCCTCCCTGTCAGGTTTTCTCTGATCCATTGCAGTGCCTTTCCTGTTATGTGTGCCTGGTCCTCTAGCTTTTGCAGTAACCTCTTGTGAGGAACTGTATGTGTGTGTGTGTGTGTGTGTGTGTGTGTGTGTGTGTGTGTGTGTGTGTGTATGTGTGTGTGTGTGTGTGTGTGTGTTTGTGTGTGTGTGTGTGTGTGTGTGTGTGTGTGTGTGTGTGTGTGTGTGTGTGTATGTGTGTGTGTGTGTGTGTGTTTGTGTGTGTGTGTGTGTGTGTGTGTGTGTGTGTGTGTGTGTGTGTGTGTGTGTGTGTGTGTGTGTGTGTGTGTGTTTGTGTGTGTGCCCTGGAGGACAGTGCTCCTGAGGGTGCTGGTGTTGTTGTCCTGGAGGACAGTGCTCTTGAGGGTGCTGGTGTTGCCCTGGAGGACAGTGCTCCTGGAGGGTGCTGGTGTTGCCCTGGAGGACAGTGCTCCTGGAGGAAAGTGCTGAGTGTTGTTGTCCTGGAGGACAGTGCTCCTGAGGGTGCTGGTGTTGCCCTGGAGGACAGTGCTCCTGAGGGTGCTGGTGTTGCCCTGGAGGACAGTGCTCCTGAGGGTGCTAGTGTTGTCCTGGAGGACAGTGCTCCTGAGGGTGCTAGTGTTGTCCTGGAGGACAGTGCTCCTGAGGGTGCTAGTGTTGTCCTGGAGGACAGTGCTCCTGAGGGTGACAGTGTTGTCTTGGAGCACAGTGTTCCTGAGGGTGCTAGTGTTGTCCTGGAGGACAGTGCTCCTGAGGGTGCTAGTGTTGTCCTGGAGGACAGTGCTCCTGAGGGTGCTAGTGTTGTCCTGGAGGACAGTGCTCCTGAGGGTGCTAGTGTTGTCTTGGAGGACAGTGCACCTGAGGGTGCTAGTGTTGTCCTGGAGAACAGTGCACCTGCGGGTACTAGTGTTGTCCTGGAGGACAGTGCACCTGAGGGTACTAGTGTTGTCCTGGAGGACAGTGCTCCTGAAGGTGCTAGTGTTGTCCTGGAGGACAGTTCTCCTGAGGGTACTAGTGTTGTCCTGGAGGACAGTGCTCCTGAGGGTGCTAGTGTTGTCCTGGAGAACAGTGCTCCTGAGGACAGTGCTCCTGTGGGTTGTCCTGGAGGACAGTGCTCCTGAGGGTACTAGTGATGTCCTGGAGGACAGTGCACCTGAGGGTGCTGGTGTTGTCCTGGAGGACAGTGCTCCTGAGGGTGCTAGTGTTGTCCAGGAGGACAGTGCTCCTGAGGGTGCTGGTGTTGTCTCTGGAGGACAGTGCTCCTGAGGGTGCTAGTGTTGTCTGGAGGACTGGAGGACAGTGCACCTGAGGGTGCTGGTGTTGTCCTGGAAAACAGTGCTCCTGAGGGTGCTAGTGTTGTCCTGGAGGACAGTGCTCCTGAGGGTGCTAGTGTTGTCCTGGAGGACAGTGTTCCTGAGGGTGCTAGTGTTGTCCTGGAGGACAGTGCTCCTGAGGGTGCTAGTGTTGTCCTGGAGGACAGTGCTCCTGAGGGTGCTAGTGTTGTCCTGGAGGACAGTGCTCCTGAGGGTGCTAGTGTTGTCCTGGAGGACAGTGCTCCTGAGGGTGCTAGTGTTGTCCTGGAGGACAGTGCTCCTGAGGGTGCTAGTGTTGTCCTGGAGGACAGTGCTCCTGAGGGTGCTAGTGTTGTCCTGGAGGACAGTGCTGCGGGGGGTGCTAGTGTGAGGGTGTCCCTGGAGGACTGTGCTCCTGAGGGTGCTAGTGTTGTCCTGGAGGACAGTGCTCCTGAGGGTGCTAGTGTTGTCCTGGAGGACAGTGCTCCTGAGGGTGCTAGTGTTGTCCTGGAGGACAGTGCTCCTGAGGGTGCTAGTGTTGTCCTGGAGGACAGTGCTCCTGAGGGTGCTAGTGTTGTCCTGGAGGACAGTGCTCCTGAGGGTGCTAGTGTTGTCCTGGAGGACAGTGCTCCTGAGGGTGCTAGTGTTGTCCTGGAGGACAGTGCACCTGAGGGTACTAGTGTTGTCCTGGAGGACAGTGCACCTGAGGGTGCTAGTGTTGTCCTGGAGGACAGTGCACCTGAGGGTACTAGTGTTGTCCTGGAGGACAGTGCACCTGAGGGTGCTAGTGTTGTCCTGGAGGACAGTGCACCTGAGGGTACTAGTGTTGTCCTTAAGGACAGTGCACCTGAAGGTACTAGCGTTGTCCTGGAGGACAGTGCACCTGAGGGTGCTGGTGTTGTCCAGGAGAACAGTGCACCTGAGGGTACTAGTGTTGTCCTGGAGGACAGTGCACCCGAGGGTACTAGTGTTATCCTGGAGGACAGTGCACCTGAGGTTGCTAGTGTTGTCCTGGAGGAAAGTGTTGAGGGTGCTAGTGTTGTCCTGGAGGACAGTGCTCCTGAGGGTGCTAGTGTAGTCATGGAGGACAGTGCTCCTGAGGGTGCTAGTGTTATCCTGGAGGACAGTGCTCCTGAGGGTGCTAGTGTTGTCCTAGAGGACAGTGCTCCTGAGGGTGCTAGTGTTATCCTGGAGGACAGTGCTCCTGAGGGTGCTAGTGTTGTCCTAGAGGACAGTGCTCCTGAGGGTGCTTGCTTGAGGGTGCTAGTGTTGTCCTGGAGGACAGTGCTCCTGAGGGTGCAGTGGAGGACAGTGCACCTGAGGGTGCTAGTGTTGTCCTGGAGGACAGTGCACCTGAGGGTGCTAGTGTTGTCCTGGAGGACAGTGCACCTGAGGGTACTAGTGTTGTCCTGGAGGACAGTGCACCTGAGGGTACTAGTGTTGTCCTGGAGGACAGTGCACCTGAGGGTGCTGGTGTTGTCCAGGAGAACAGTGCACCTGAGGGTACTAGTGTTGTCCTGGAGGACAGTGCACCCGAAGGTACTAGTGTTATCCTGGAGGAGAGTGTTGTCCTGGAGGACAGTGCACCTGAGGGTGCTGGTGTTGTCCAGGAGGACAGTGCACCTGAGGGTACTAGTGTTGTCCTGGAGGACAGTGCTCCTGAGGGTGCTGGTGTTGTCCTGGAGGACAGTGCTCCTGAGGGTGCTGGTGTTGAGGGTGCTAGTGTTGTCCTGGAGGACAGTGCTCCTGAGGGTGCTGGTGTTGTCCTGGAGGACAGTGCTCCTGAGGGTGCTAGTGTTGCTCTGGAGGACAGTGCTCCTGAGGGTGCTAGTGTTGTCCTGGAGGACAGTGCTCCTGAGGGTGCTGGTGTTGCCTGGAGGACAGTGCTCCTGAGGGTGCTGGTGTTGTCCTGGAGGACAGTGCTCCTGAGGGTGCTGGTGTTGCCCTGGAGGACAGTGCTCCTGAGGGTGCTAGTGTTGTCCTGGAGGACAGTGCTCCTGAGGGTGCTGGTGTTGCCTGGAGGACAGTGCTCCTGAGGGTGCTAGTGTTGCTCTGGAGGACAGTGCTCCTGAGGGTGCTGGTGTTGCCTGGAGGACAGTGCTCCTGAGGGTGCTGTGTTGTCCTGGAGGACAGTGCTCCTGAGGGTGCTAGTGTTGCCTGGAGGACAGTGCTCCTGAGGGTGCTGGACAGTGCTCCTGTGTTGTTGCCTGGAGGACAGTGCTCCTGAGGGTGCTGGTGTTGTCCTGGAGGACAGTGCTCCTGAGGGTGCTGGTGTTGTCCTGGAGGACAGTGCTCCTGAGGGTGCTGGTGTTGTCCTGGAGGACAGTGCTCCTGAGGGTGCTGGTGTTGTGTTGCCTGGAGGACAGTGCTCCTGAGGGTGCTAGTGTTGTCCTGGAGAACAGTGCTCCTGAGGGTGCTGGTGTTGTCCTGGAGGACAGTGCTCCTGAGGGTGCACCTGAGGGTACTAGTGTTGTCCTGGAGGACAGTAAACCTAAGGGTATTAGTGTTGTCCAGGAGGACAGTGCACCCGAGAGTGCTAGTGTTGCTCTGGAGGACAGTGCGCCTGAGGGAACTAGTGTTGTCCTGCAGGACAGTGCACCTAAGGGTACTAGTGTTGTCCTGGAGGACAGTGCACCTGAGAGTGCTAGTGTTGTCCTGGAGGACAGTGCACCTGAGGGTACTAGTGTTGTCCTGGAGGACAGTGAACCTGAGGGTGGTAGTGTTGTCCTGGAGGACAGTGCTCCTGAGGGTGCTGGTGTTGTCCTGGAGGACAGTGCTCCTGAGGGTGCTAGTGTTGCCTGGAGGACAGTGCTCCTGAGGGTGCTAGTGTTGTCCTGGAGAATAGTGCACCTGAGGGTGCTAGTGTTGTCCTGGAGGACAGTGCTCCTGAGGGTGCTAGTGTTGTCCTGGAGGACAGTGCTCCTGAGGGTGCTAGTGTTGTCCTGGAGGACAGTGCTCCTGAGGGTGACAGTGTTGTCTTGGAGTGTTGCCCTGGAGGACAGTGCTCCTGAGGGTGCTGGTGTTGCCCTGGAGGACAGTGATCCTGAGGTTGCTGGTGTTGCTCTGGAGGACAGTGCTCCTGAGGGTGCTGGTGTTGCCTGGAGGACAGTGCTCCTGAGGGTGCTAGTGTTGCTGGAGGACAGTGCTCCTGAGGGTGCTGGTGTTGCCCTGGAGGACAGTGCTCCTGAGGGTGCTAGTGTTGCCTGGAGGACAGTGCTCCTGAGGGTGCTGGTGTTGTCCTGGAGGACAGTGCTCCTGAGGGTGCTGGTGTTGCCTGGAGGACAGTGCTCCTGAGGGTGCTCCTGAGTGTTGCCCTGGAGGACAGTGCTCCTGAGGGTGCTGGTGTTGTCCTGGAGGACAGTGCTCCTGAGGGTGCTGGTGTTGTCCTGGAGGACAGTGCTCCTGAGGGTGCTGTGTGTTGTCCTGGAGGACAGTGCTCCTGAGGGTGCTGTGTTGCCCTGGAGGACAGTGCTCCTGAGGGTGCTGGTGTTGCCTGGAGGACAGTGCTCCTGAGGGTGCTGGTGTTGTCCTGGAGGACAGTGCTCCTGAGGGTGCTGGTGTTGTCTTGGAGGACAGTGCTCCTGAGGGTGCTAGTGTTGTCCTGGAGGACAGTGCTCCTGAGGGTGCTGGTGTTGTCCTGGAGGACAGTGCTTCTGAGGGTACTGGTGTTGTCCTGGAGAACAGTGCTCCTGAGGGTGCTAGTGTTGTCCTGGAGGACAGTGCTCCTGAGGGTGCTAGTGTTGCCCTGGAGGACAGTGCTCCTGAGGGTGCTAGTGTTGTCTCTGGAGGACAGTGCTCCTGAGGGTGCTGGTGTTGTCCTGGAGGACAGTGCTCCTGAGGGTGCTGGTGTTGTCTCTGGAGGACAGTGCTCCTGAGGGTGCTAGTGTTGTCCTGGAGGACAGTGCTCCTGAGGGTGCTGGTGTTGTCTCTGGAGGACAGTGCTCCTGAGGGTGCTAGTGTTGCTCCTGGAGGACAGTGCTCCTGAGGGTGCTGGTGTTGCTCCTGGAGGACAGTGCTCCTGAGGGTGCTGGTGTTGCCCTTGAGGACAGTGCTCCTGAGGGTGCTGGTGTTGCCTGGAGGACAGTGCTCCTGAGGGTGCTGGTGTTGAGGGTGCTAGTGTTGTCTGGATGACAGTGCTCCTGAGGGTGCTGGTGTTGCTCTGGAGGACAGTGCTCCTGAGGGTGCTGGTGTTGCACTGGAGGACAGTGCTCATGAGGGTGCGGGTGTTGCCTGGAGGACAGTGCTCCTGAGGGTGCTGGTGTTGCTCTGGAGGACAGTGCTCCTGAGGGTGCTGGTGTTGCCCTGGAGGACAGTGCTCCTGAGGGTGCTGGTGTTGCTCTGGAGGTCGGTGCTCTGAGGGTGCTGGTGTTGCCCTGGAGGACAGTGCTCCTGAGGGTGCTGGTATTGCCTGGAGGACAGTGCTCCTGAGGGTGCTGGTGTTGCTCTGGAGGACAGTGCTCCTGAGGGTGCTGGTGTTGGAGGACCCTGGAGGACAGTGCTCCTGAGGGTGCTGGTGTTGCCCTGGAGGACAGTGCTCCTGAGGGTGCTGGTGTTGCCCTGGAGGACAGTGCTCCTGAGGGTGCTGGTGTTGCCCTGGAGGACAGTGCTCCTGTGGAGGACAGTGCTCCTGAGGGTGTGGTGTTGCCCTGGAGGACAGTGCTCCTGAGGGTGCTGGTGTTGCCCTGGAGGACAGTGCTCCTGAGGGTGCTGGTGTTGCCCTGGAGGACAGTGCTCCTGAGGGTGCTGGTGTTGCTCTGGAGGACAGTGCTCTTGAGGGTGCTGGTGTTGCTCTGGAGGACAGTGCTCCTGAGGGTGCTGGTGTTGACCTTGAGGACAGTGCTCTCGTGACAGTGATGCTACTTGTTTAATAATAGTGTCTCTGGTGACAGTGATGCTACTTGTTTAATAACAGTGTCTCTCGTGACAGTGATGCTACTTGTTTAATAATAGTGTCTCTCGTGACAGTGATGCTACTTGTTTAATAACAGTGCCCCTCGTGAGGGTGATGCTACTTGTTTAATAACAGTGTCTCTCGTGACAGTGATGCTACTTGTTTAATAATAGTGTCTCTCGTGACAGTGATGCTACTTGTTTAATAACAGTGTCTCTCGTGACAGTGATGCTACTTGTTTAATAATAGTGTCTCTCGTGACAGTGATGCTACTTGTTTAATAACAGTGCCCCTCGTGAGGGTGATGCTACTTGTTTAATAACAGTGTCTCTCGTGACAGTGATGCTACTTGTTTAATAATAGTGTCTCTCGTGACAGTGATGCTACTTGTTTAATAACAGTCCCCCTCGTGACAGTGATGCTACTTGTTTAATAACAGTGCCCCTGGTGACGGTGACGCTACTTGTTTAATAACAGTGTCTCTCGTGACAGTGATGCTACTTGTTTAATAATAGTGTCTCTCGTGACAGTGATGCTACTTGTTTAATAACAGTGCCCCTCGTGAGGGTGATGCTACTTGTTTAATAACAGTGTCTCTCGTGACAGTGATGCTACTTGTTTAATAATAGTGTCTCTCGTGACAGTGATGCTACTTGTTTAATAACAGTGCCCCTCGTGAGGGTGATGCTACTTGTTTAATAACAGTGTCTCTCGTGACAGTGATGCTACTTGTTTAATAATAGTGTCTCTCGTGACAGTGATGCTTCTTGTTTAATAACAGTGTCTCTCATGACAGTGATGCGTCTTGTTTAACAACAGTGCCCCTCGTGACAGTGAAGCTACTTGTTTAATAACACTGCCCCTCGTGACAGTGATGCTACTTGTTTTATAACAGTGCCCCTCTTGACAGTGATGCTACTTGTTTAATAACAGTGCCCCTCGTGAAAGCGATGCTACTTGTTTAATAACAGTGTCCCTCGTGACAGTGATACTACTTGTTTAATAACAGTGTTCCTCGTGACAGTGATGCTACTTGTTTAATAACAGTGTCTCTCGTGACAGTGATGCTACTTGTTTAAAAACAGAATCTCTCGTGACAGTGATGCTACTTGTTTAATAACAATGTCCCTCGTGACAGTGATGCTACTTGTTTAATAACAGTGTCCCTCGTGACAGTGATGCAACTTGTTTAATAACAGTGTCTCTTGTGACAGTGATGCTACTTATTTAATAACAGTCCCACAGTGATGCTTCTTGTTTAATAACAGTCCCCCTCGTGATAGTGATGCAACTTGTTTAATAACAGTGTTCCTCGTGACAGTGATGCTACTTGTATAATAACAGTGTCTCTCGAGACAGTGATGGTACTTGTTTAATAACAGTGTCTCTCGTGACAGTGATGCTACTTGTATAAAAACAGTGCCCCTCGTGACAGTGATGCAACTTGTTTAATAACAGTGTCTCTTGTGACAGTGATGCTACTTGTTTAATAACAGTCCCACAGTGATGCTTCTTGTTTAATAACAGTCCCCCTCGTGATAGTGATGCAACTTGTTTAATAACAGTGTTCCTCGTGACAGTGATGCTACTTGTATAATAACAGTGTCTCTCGAGACAGTGATGGTACTTGTTTAATAACAGTGTCTCTTGTGACAGTGATGCTACTTGTTTAATAACAGTGTCTCTCGTGACAGTGATGCTACTTGTTTAACAACAGTGTCTCTCATGACAGTGATGCTACTTGTTTAATAACAGTGTCTCTCGTGACAGTGTTGCTTCTTGTTTAATAACAGTGTCTCTCATGACAGTGATGCGTCTTGTTTAACAACAGTGCCCCTCGTGACAGTGAAGCTACTTGTTTAATAACAGTGCCCCTCGTGACAGTGATGCTACTTGTTTAACAACAGTGTCTCTCATGACAGTGATGCTACTTGTTTAATAACAGTGTCTCTCGTGACAGTGATGCTTCTTTTGTTTAATAACAGTGTCTCTCATGACAGTGATGCGTCTTGTTTAACAACAGTGCCCCTCGTGACAGTGAAGCTACTTGTTTAATAACAGTGCCCCTCGTCACAGTGATGCTACTTGTTTAATAACAGTGTCTCTCTTGACAGTGATACTTCTTGTTTAATAACAGTGTCTCTCATGACAGTGATGCTTCTTGTTTAATAACAGTGTCTCTCGTGACAGTGATGCTACTTCTTTAATAACAGTGTCCCTCGTGACAGTGATCCTACTTGTTTAATAACTGTGTCCCTCGTGACAGTGATGCTACTTGTTAAATATTAGTGTCCCTCGTGACAGTGATGCTACTTGTTTAATAACAGTGTCTCTCATGACAATGATGCTACTTGTTTAATAACAGTGTCCCTCGTGACAGTGATGCTACTTGTTTAATAACAGTGTCTCTCATGACAATGATGCTACTTGTTCAATAACAGTGTCTCTCGTGACAGTGATGCTACTTCTTTAATAACAGTGTCCCTCGTGACAGTGATGCTAATTGTTCAATAACAGTGTCTCTCGTGACAATGACGCTTCTTGTTTAATAACAGTGTCTCTCATGACAGTGATGCTTCTTGTTTAACAACAGTGCCCCTCGTGACAGTGATGCTACTTGTTTAATAACAGTGCCCCTCGTGACAGTGATGCTACTTGTTTAATAACAGTGCCACTCGTCACAGTGATGCTACTTGTTTAATAACAGTGTCTCTCATGACAGTGACGCTTCTTGTTTAACAACAGTGTCTCTCGTGACAGTAATGCTACTTGTTTAATAACAGTGTCCCCCGTGACAGTGATGCTACTTGTTTAATAACAGTGTCTCTCAAGACAGTGATGCTATTTGTTTAATAACAGTGTTTCTCGTGACAGTGATGCTTTTTGTTTAACAACAGTGCCCCTCGTGACAGTGATGCTACTTGTTTAATAACAGTGCCCCTCGTGACAGTGATGCTACTTGTTTAACAACAGTGCCACTCGTCACAGTGATGCTACTTGTTTAACAACAGTGTCTCTTGTGACAGTGATGCTACTTGTTTAACAACAGTGTCTCTCATGACAGTGATGCTACTTGTTTAATAACAGTGTCTCTCGTGACAGTGATGCTTCTTGTTTAATAACAGTGTCTCTCATGACAGTGATGCGTCTTGTTTAACAACAGTGCCCCTCGTGACAGTGAAGCTACTTGTTTAATAACAGTGCCCCTCGTGACAGTGATGCTACTTGTTTAACAACAGTGTCTCTCATGACAGTGATGCTACTTGTTTAATAACAGTGTCTCTCGTGACAGTGATGCTTCTTGTTTAATAACAGTGTCTCTCATGACAGTGATGCGTCTTGTTTAACAACAGTGCCCCTCGTGACAGTGAAGCTACTTGTTTAATAACAGTGCCCCTCGTCACAGTGATGCTACTTGTTTAATAACAGTGTCTCTCATGACAGTGATGCTTCTTGTTTAATAACAGTGTCTCTCGTGACAGTGATGCTACTTCTTTAATAACAGTGTCCCTCGTGACAGTGATGCTACTTCTTTAATAACAGTGTCCCTCGTGACAGTGATGCTACTTGTTTAATAACAGTGTCTCTCATGACAATGATGCTACTTGTTTAATAACAGTGTCTCTCGTGACAGTGATGCTACTTCTTTAATAACAGTGTCCCTCGTGACAGTGATGCTACTTCTTTAATAACAGTGTCTTTCGTGACAGTGATGTTACTTGTTTAATAACAGTGTCTCTCATGACAATGATGCTACTTGTTTAATAACAGTGTCTCTCGTGACAGTGATGCTACTTCTTTAATAACAGTGTCCCTCGTGACAGTGATGCTACTTCTTTAATAACAGTGCCCCTCGTGACAGTGATGCTACTTCTTTAATAACAGTGTCCCTCATGACAGTGATACTACTTGTTTAATAACAGTGCCTCTCGTGACAGTGATGCTACTTGTTTAATAATAGTGTCTCTGGTGACAGTGATGCTACTTCTTTAATAACAGTGTCCCTCGTGACAGTGATGCTACTTCTTTAATAACAGTGCCCCTCGTGACAGTGATGCTACTTCTTTAATAACAGTGTCCCTCATGACAGTGATACTACTTGTTTAATAACAGTGCCTCTCGTGACAGTGATGCTACTTGTTTAATAATAGTGTCTCTGGTGACAGTGATGCTACTTGTTTAATAACAGTGCCCCTCGTGACAGTGATGCTACTTGTTTAATAACAAAGCCCCTCGTGACAGTGATGCCACTTGTTTAATGACAGTGTCTCTCGTGACAGTAATGATACTTGTTTAATAATAGTGTCTCTCGTGACAGTGATGCTACTTGTATAATAACAGTGCCCCTCGTGACAGTGATGCTACTTGTTTAACAACAGTGCCTCTCGTCTCAGTGATGCTACTTGTTTAATAACAGTGTCTCTCGTGACAGTGATGCTACTTGTTTAATAACAGTATCTCTCGTGACAGAGATGCTACTTGTTTAATAACAGTGTCTCTCGTGACAGTGATGCTACTTGTTTAATAATAGTGTCTCTCGTGACAGTGATGCTACTTGTTTAATAACAGTGTCTCTGGTGACAGTGATGCTACTTTTTTAATAATAGTGTCTCTCGGGACAGTGATGCTACTTGTTTAATAACAGTGTCTCTCGTGACAGTGATGATACTTGTTTAATAACAGTGTCTCTCGTGACAGTGATGTTACTTGTTTAATAACAGGGTCTCTGGTGACAGTGATGCTACTTGTTTAATAATAGTGTCTCTGGTGACAGTGATGCTACTTGTTTAAAAACAGTGTCCCTCGTGACAGTGATGCTACTTGTTTAATAATAGTGTCTCTCGTGACAGTGATGCTACTTGTTTAATAATAGTGTCTCTCGTGACAGTGATGCTACTTGTTTAATAACAGTGTCTTTTTTTTTTTTTTTTTTTTTTTTTTTTTTTTTTTTTTTTTTTTTTTTTTTTTTTTTTTTTTTTTTTTTTTTTTTTTTTTTTTTTTTTTTTTTTTTTTTTTTTTTTTTTTTTTTTTTTTTTTTTTTTTTTTTTTTTTTTTTTTTTTTTTTTTTTTTTTTTTTTTTTTTTTTTTTTTTTTTTTTTTTTTTTTTTTTTTTTTTTTTTTTTTTTTTTTTTTTTTTTTTTTTTTTTTTTTTTTTTTTTTTTTTTTTTTTTTTTTTTTTTTTTTTTTTTTTTTTTTTTTTTTTTTTTTTTTTTTTTTTTTTTTTTTTTTTTTTTTTTTTTTTTTTTTTTTTTTTTTTTTTTTTTTTTTTTTTTTTTTTTTTTTTTTTTTTTTTTTTTTTTTTTTTTTTTTTTTTTTTTTTTTTTTTTTTTTTTTTTTTTTTTTTTTTTTTTTTTTTTTTTTTTTTTTTTTTTTTTTTTTTTTTTTTTTTTTTTTTTTTTTTTTTTTTTTTTTTTTTTTTTTTTTTTTTTTTTTTTTTTTTTTTTTTTTTTTTTTTTTTTTTTTTTTTTTTTTTTTTTTTTTTTTTTTTTTTTTTTTTTTTTTTTTTTTTTTTTTTTTTTTTTTTTTTTTTTTTTTTTTTTTTTTTTTTTTTTTTTTTTTTTTTTTTTTTTTTTTTTTTTTTTTTTTTTTTTTTTTTTTTTTTTTTTTTTTTTTTTTTTTTTTTTTTTTTTTTTTTTTTTTTTTTTTTTTTTTTTTTTTTTTTTTTTTTTTTTTTTTTTTTTTTTTTTTTTTTTTTTTTTTTTTTTTTTTTTTTTTTTTTTTTTTTTTTTTTTTTTTTTTTTTTTTTTTTTTTTTTTTTTTTTTTTTTTTTTTTTTTTTTTGTTATATAGTTCTGTGACAGTATGCTACTGTTATAAGTGCTCGTGGTGATGCTTTGTTAAAAAGTGTTGTCAGTGATGCTACTTTTAAGTGTCTCGGACTGATGTCTTGTTTAATAAAGTTCTCGTGACAGGATGCTACTTGTTTAATAAGGCTCGCATATGACTGAATAAATCCTGACAGTGATGCTACTTGTTTAATAACAGTGCCTGCGATCATTTTAATAAATGTCTCTCGCATGATATGTTTAATAAAGGCCTCGTGACAGTGATGTACTGTTAATAAATCTCTGCAGTGATGTTACTGTTTAATAACAGGCCTGACAGTGATCTTGTTTAATAAAGTGTCTCTGTGACAGTGATGCTCTGTTTAACAGTGTCCGACAGTGATGCTACTTGTTTAATAATTGTTCCTAAGTGATGCTCTTGTTTATAAATGTCTCGGACATATTTTGTTTAATAAAGTGTTCGGACAGTGATGCTACTGTTTATAATGTTCTGGACATGATGATCTTGTTTAATAAAGTTTCTGTGACAGTGATCTTGTTTAAATCTCTGTACAGGGTACTTGTTTAAAAAGTGTCCGTGAGTACTAATCTTGTACATGTTGTAAACCCTATATGTTTTACGTGCTGTTATGTTTTACAGTGATGCTACTTGTTTAAAAGGTTCGTGACAGTGCCTTGTTATAAAGTCTTACAGTGATGCTCTTTAATAAAGTCCGACAGTGATGCTACTTGTTTAATATTCTCCGTGATGATGTTGTTACAGTGTCTCGAATATGTTTAATGTGTCTGATAGTCTTAAGTGCTCTGTATAGCTTATGGGTCTGTAGACATGTTTGTGACAGTGATGTACTTGTTTAATAAAGTGTCTCTCGTGATCTTGTTAAAAGTCTTGACAGTGATGCTACTGTTTAATAATAGTGTCTGTGACAGTGATGTATGTAACATCTCGATCTACTGTTAAAACAGTGTCTCTCGGACAGTGAGCTACTTGTTTAATAAAGTCTCTCGTGAGTGATGCTACTTGTTTAAAGGTCCGACAGGATGATTGTTTAATAAAGTGTCTCTGACAGTGTTTGTTTAATAAGTCTCAGTGATGCTACTTGTAAATGTCTCTGTGACAGTGATGCTACTTGTTTAATAATATCTCGGACAGTGATGCTACGTTTAATAAAGTCTGACAGTGATGCTACTGTTTAATAAAGTGCCCGACGTGAGCTCTTGTTTAATAACAGTCTCGAGTGATGCTACTTTAAAGTGCCTCGGACGTGAGCTACTGTTTTCAGGTGTGAGGATTGTTTAATAAGTGTTCTGACATGCTTTATAAGGTCTCTCGGACAGTGATACTTGTTAATAAAGTGCTCGTGAGTGATGCTACTTGTTTAAACAGTGCTGAGTGATGCTATTTTTAATAAAGTGTTCCGTGACGTATGTTGTTAATAAAGTGTCTCTCAGTCTTTTAAAACAGCGTGACAGGAACTTGTTTATAAATGCCTCGTACGGATGCTTATAATGCCCCTGGAGTGATGTTTGTTTAATACAGTGCCTCGTGAAGGATGCTTTGTTTAATAAAGTGTCCTGACAGTGATCTACTTTTATAGTCCGTGACAGTGATGCTACTGTTTAATAAAGTGTTGACTGATACTTGTTTAAAACAGATCTCGAAGTGATACTTGTTTATAAATGTCCTGACAGTGATACTTGTTTAATAACATGCCTCTAGGTACTTTTATAACATGTCTCTGACAGGATGCTACTTTTTAATAATATGATCCTGTTAATAACAGTCCCCGTGAGTGATGCTGTTTAATAACAGTGTCTCTGCAGTGATGCTATTAATAAAGTTCTTGAGTGATGTCTTTAATAACAGTGTTCTCTGACAGTGATGCTCTTGTTAAACAGTGCCCGGACGTAGCACGTTTAATAACCCTTGTGAATATGTACTGTTTAACTCTTAATCCTATAGTGACTGTTTATAGTTTACAGTGTCTTATAACTGTTAACAGTGATGTATGTTAACAGTGTCTCTGACGGTGATTAATTTCTGACAGTGATGTTTGTTTAAAACATGTCCTGACAGTGATGCTACTTGTTTAATAACTGTCTGTGACGGTGTTTTTATAACAGTGTCTCTTAGATGCTCTTTTAACAGTCCGTGATCTTGTTTATAACAGTCCTGAAGTGATGCACTTTAAAACAGTGTCTCTGACAGTGATGCTTAATAAAGTGTCTGGATGTTTTAGTGTCCGACAGATTTTGTAAAAGCCTCTGGTGAAGCACTAACAGTGCTGTACAGTGATGCTACTTGTTTATAACAGTCCATGATCTTTAAAGTCCTGAAGTATGCTTGTTTAACGTCTCGTACAGTGATGCTACTTATAACAGGTCTCGGACAGTGATACTTTTTATAACGTCTGACAGTGATGCTCTTGTTAATATAGTGTCTCGTGACAGTGATACTTGTTAAGGTTCTGATATGTTGTTTATAAGTGTCCCCGTTTGTTTAAAGTGTCTCTACAGATCTTGTTAAAACCCACATGATATTATAACATGCCTCGACAGATTATTGTTAAAACAGTGCCTTGACATGAGCTCTGTTTAATAACAGTGTTAGTGATGCTTTGTTTAAAACAGCCTGGTAGTCTTTAAATGCCTTGAAGCACTTTTTAATAAATGTCACAGTGACACTTTAATAAGGTCTCTCTGACAGACTTTTTAACAGTGTCTCTTGAGTATGTTAGTTATAAGTCCTATTAGTATCATGTTTAACTTCTAGTACTTTAATTCTTACATGCTTGTATACATTTTCATGGGTAGTTTTAACTCATGTCTCTTAAACATTTAGTTGTACTCTATACATGTCTGTAAGGTCATCAGGATGCTTTTTAATAACAGTGTCTCAAAGGATGTCTTGTTACATGCCTTACAGTAGCTTTTTAATAACAGTCCCTGACGTGAGCACTGTACAGTGCCGCAATATGTATGTTTATACGTCTTATAATCCTTGAACAATCTCGTGACAGTAAGCTACTTGTTTAAAGCCCGTACAGTGATGCTATGTTAATAACAGTGTCTTAATGTTCTGACAGCTTAAGATGCCTTAAGGTGAACATTTAACAGGCTATGGGCGATGAGTTTAACAACAGTGTCTCTCATGACAGTGATGCTACTTGTTTAATAACAGTGTCTCTCGTGACAGTGATGCTTCTTGTTTAATAACAGTGTCTCTCATGACAGTGATGCGTCTTGTTTAACAACAGTGCCCCTCGTGACAGTGAAGCTACTTGTTTAATAACAGTGCCCCTCGTCACAGTGATGCTACTTGTTTAATAACAGTGTCTCTCATGACAGTGATGCTTCTTGTTTAATAACAGTGTCTCTCGTGACAGTGATGCTACTTCTTTAATAACAGTGTCCCTCGTGACAGTGATGCTACTTCTTTAATAACAGTGTCCCTCGTGACAGTGATGCTACTTGTTTAATAACAGTGTCTCTCATGACAATGATGCTACTTGTTTAATAACAGTGTCTCTCGTGACAGTGATGCTACTTCTTTAATAACAGTGTCCCTCGTGACAGTGATGCTACTTCTTTAATAACAGTGTCTTTCGTGACAGTGATGTTACTTGTTTAATAACAGTGTCTCTCATGACAATGATGCTACTTGTTTAATAACAGTGTCTCTCGTGACAGTGATGCTACTTCTTTAATAACAGTGTCCCTCGTGACAGTGATGCTACTTCTTTAATAACAGTGCCCCTCGTGACAGTGATGCTACTTCTTTAATAACAGTGTCCCTCATGACAGTGATACTACTTGTTTAATAACAGTGCCTCTCGTGACAGTGATGCTACTTGTTTAATAATAGTGTCTCTGGTGACAGTGATGCTACTTCTTTAATAACAGTGTCCCTCGTGACAGTGATGCTACTTCTTTAATAACAGTGCCCCTCGTGACAGTGATGCTACTTCTTTAATAACAGTGTCCCTCATGACAGTGATACTACTTGTTTAATAACAGTGCCTCTCGTGACAGTGATGCTACTTGTTTAATAATAGTGTCTCTGGTGACAGTGATGCTACTTGTTTAATAACAGTGCCCCTCGTGACAGTGATGCTACTTGTTTAATAACAAAGCCCCTCGTGACAGTGATGCCACTTGTTTAATGACAGTGTCTCTCGTGACAGTAATGATACTTGTTTAATAATAGTGTCTCTCGTGACAGTGATGCTACTTGTATAATAACAGTGCCCCTCGTGACAGTGATGCTACTTGTTTAACAACAGTGCCTCTCGTCTCAGTGATGCTACTTGTTTAATAACAGTGTCTCTCGTGACAGTGATGCTACTTGTTTAATAACAGTATCTCTCGTGACAGAGATGCTACTTGTTTAATAACAGTGTCTCTCGTGACAGTGATGCTACTTGTTTAATAATAGTGTCTCTCGTGACAGTGATGCTACTTGTTTAATAACAGTGTCTCTGGTGACAGTGATGCTACTTTTTTAATAATAGTGTCTCTCGGGACAGTGATGCTACTTGTTTAATAACAGTGTCTCTCGTGACAGTGATGATACTTGTTTAATAACAGTGTCTCTCGTGACAGTGATGTTACTTGTTTAATAACAGGGTCTCTGGTGACAGTGATGCTACTTGTTTAATAATAGTGTCTCTGGTGACAGTGATGCTACTTGTTTAAAAACAGTGTCCCTCGTGACAGTGATGCTACTTGTTTAATAATAGTGTCTCTCGTGACAGTGATGCTACTTGTTTAATAATAGTGTCTCTCGTGACAGTGATGCTACTTGTTTAATAACAGTGTCTCTCGTGACAGTGATGCTACTTGTTTAATAATAGTGTCTCTGGTGACAGTGATGCTACTTGTTTAATAATAGTGTCTCTCGTGACAGTGATGCTACTTGCTTAATAATAGTGTTTCTGGTGACAGTGATGCTACTTGTTTAATAATAGTGTCTCTCGTGACAGTGATGCTACTTGTTTAATAATAGTGTCTCTGGTGACAGTGATGCTACTTGTTTAATAATAGTGTCTCTCGTGACAGTGATGCTACTTGTTTAATAACAATCCCCCTCGTGACAGTGATGCTACTTGTTTAATAACAGTGCCCCTCGTGACGGTGATGCTACTTGTTTAATAACAGTGTCTCTCGTGACATTGATGCTACTTGTTTAATAATAGTGTCTCTCGTGACAGTGATGCTACTTGTTTAATAACAGTCCCTTTCATGGCAGTGATGCTACTCGTTTAATAACAGTGCCCCTCGTGACAGTGATGCTACTTGTTTAATAACAGTGTCTCTCGTGACAGTGATGCTACTTGTTTAATAACAGTGTCTCTCGTGACAGTGATGCTACTTGTTTAATAATAGTGTCTCTCGTGACAGTGATGCTACTTGTTTAATAACAGTGTCTCTGGTGACAGTGATGCTACTTGTTTAATAATAGTGTCTCTCGTGACAGTGATGCTACTTGTTTAATAACAGTGTCTCTCGTGACAGTGATGATACTTGTTTAATAACAGTGTCTCTCGTGACAGTGATCTTACTTGTTTAATAACAGGGTCTCTGGTGACAGTGATGCTACTTGTTTAATAATAGTGTCTCTGGTGACAGTGATGCTACTTGTTTAATAACAGTGTCCCTCGTGACAGTGATACTACTTGTTTAATAACAGTGTCTCTCGTGACAGTGACGCTACTTGTTTAATAATAGTGTCTCTCGTGACAGTGATGCTACTTGTTTAATAATAGTGTCTCTCGTGACAGTGATGCTACTTGTTTAATAACAGTGTCTCTCGTGACAGTGATGCTACTTGTTTAATAATAGTGTCTCTCGTGACAGTGATGCTACTTGCTTAATAATAGTGTCTCTGGTGACAGTGATGCTACTTGTTTAATAATAATTTCTCTCGTGACAGTGATGCTACTTGTTTAATAATAGTGTCTCTTGTGACAGTGATGCTACTTGTTTAATAATAGTGTCTCTCGTGACAGTGATGCTACTTGTTTAATAACAGTCCCCCTCGTGACAGTGATGCTACTTGTTTAATAACAGTGCCCCTCGTGACGGTGACGCTACTTGTTTAGTAACAGTGTCTCTCGTGACAGTGATGCTACTTGTTTAATAATAGTGTCTCTGGTGACAGTGATGCTACTTGTTTAATAACAGTGTCTCTCGTGACAGTGATGCTACTTGTTTAATAATAGTGTCTCTCGTGACAGTGATGCTACTTGTTTAATAACAGTGCCCCTCGTGAGGGTGATGCTACTTGTTTAATAACAGTGTCTCTCGTGACAGTGATGCTACTTGTTTAATAATAGTGTCTCTCGTGACAGTGATGCTACTTGTTTAATAACAGTGTCTCTCGTGACAGTGATGCTACTTGTTTAATAATAGTGTCTCTCGTGACAGTGATGCTACTTGTTTAATAACAGTGCCCCTCGTGAGGGTGATGCTACTTGTTTAATAACAGTGTCTCTCGTGACAGTGATGCTACTTGTTTAATAATAGTGTCTCTCGTGACAGTGATGCTACTTGTTTAATAACAGTCCCCCTCGTGACAGTGATGCTACTTGTTTAATAACAGTGCCCCTGGTGACGGTGACGCTACTTGTTTAATAACAGTGTCTCTCGTGACAGTGATGCTACTTGTTTAATAATAGTGTCTCTCGTGACAGTGATGCTACTTGTTTAATAACAGTGCCCCTCGTGAGGGTGATGCTACTTGTTTAATAACAGTGTCTCTCGTGACAGTGATGCTACTTGTTTAATAACAGTGTCTCTCGTGACAGTGATGCTACTTGTTTAATAACAGTGTCTCTCGTGACAGTGATGCTACTTGTTTAATAATAGTGTCTCTCGTGACAGTGATGCTACTTGTTTAATAACAGTGCCCCTCGTGACAGTGATGCTTCTTGTTCAATAACAGTGTCTCTCGTGACAATGATGCTCCTTGTTTAATAACAGTGTCTCTCATGACAGTGATGCTTCTTGTTTAACAACAGTGTCCCTCGTGACAGTGATGCTACTTGTTTAATAACAGTGTCTCTCGTGACAGTGATGCTACTTGTTTACTAACAGTCCCCCTCGTAACCGTGATGCTACTTGTTTAATAACAGTGTCCCTCGTGACAGTGATGCTACTTGTTAAATAATAGTGTCTCTCGTGACAGCGATGCTTCTTGTTTAATAACAGTGTCTCTCGTGACAGTGATGCTTCTTGTTTAATAACAGTGTCTCTCGTGACAGTGATGCTACTTGTTTAATAACAGTGTCCCTCGTGACAGTGATGCTACTTGTTAAATATTAGTGTCTCTCGTGACATCGATACTTCTTGTTTAATAACAGTGTCTCTCGTGACAGTGATGCTACTTGTTTAATAACAGTGTCCCTCGTGACAGTGATGCTACTTGTTAAATATTAGTGTCTCTCGTGACATCGATGCTTCTTGTTTAATAACAGTGTCTCTCGTGACAGTGATGCTACTTGTTTAATAACAGTGTCCCTCGTGACAGTGATGCTACTTGTTAAATATTAGTGTCTCTCGTGACATCGATGCTTCTTGCTTAATAACAGTGTCTCTCGTGACAGTGATGCTTCTTGTTTAATAACAGTGTCTCTCGTGACAGCGATGCTTCTTGTTTAATAACAGTGTCTCTCGTGACAGTGATGCTTCTTGTTTAATAATAGTGCCCCTCGTGACAGTGATGCTACTTTGTATGTTTTCTTCAGTAACTGAATAATTATTAATGAGTGAGCAGGTCTGGGTTGTATTAGTACCAGAGTTGTGTTGAAAATGGTATAAAATGCTAGTGAATTACGTCCATTACAACGTCTTGGAGATCTTTCACCTCACCTTCCACATTATTTAAGACTCCAGCTTCATGCTTCAGCTTCATGTCGTTCCAGATCATGGAGCTTAACTCTTCTCCTACACCTGCTAACTCTATATGACTGTAGATATCTACTGTGTAGGTGAAATGTTTCATCAGTAAAGATATCCAACTGTTGCACATGTGTCTTAATCTTCAACTTGCCGGTATTTTATACCATCTTCAACAAAACTCTGGCTCCCACTGTTCTCGTCCTGCTGCTGGAATATAACACAGTAATATAGCTTGACTTTGTTCTCACCTTGTAAATGTAGAGAATAAAGCAGCAGCACACTGCTGATGTATCCAGTTTTGTTACAGTATCTCTTATGTGACTGGTGTTGTGTGGCTGGTGTTGTGTGACTGGTGTTGTGTGACTGGTGTTGTGTGACTGGTGTTGTGTGACTGGTGTTGTGTGACTGGTGTTGTGTGACTGGTGTTGTGTGACTGGTATTGTGTGACTGGTGTTGTGTGACTGGTGTTGTGTGACTGGTGTTGTGTGACTGGTGTTGTGTGACTGGTGTTGTGTAACTGGTGTTGTGTGACTGCTGTTGTGTGACTGGTGTTGTGTGACTGGTGTTGTGTGGCTGGTGTTGTGTGACTGCTGTTGTGTGACTGGTGTTGTGTGACTGGTGTTGTGTGACTGGTGTTGTGTGACTGGTGTTGTGTGACTGCTGTTGTGTGACTGGTGTTGTGTGACTGGTGTTGTGTGACTGGTGTTGTGTGACTGGTGTTGTGTGACTGGTGTTGTGTAACTGGTGTTGTGTGACTGCTGTTGTGTGACTGCTGTTGTGTGACTGGTGTTGTGTGGCTGGTGTTGTGTGACTGGTGTTGTGTGACTGGTTTTGTGTGGCTGGTGTTGTGTGACTGCTGTTGTGTGACTGCTGTTGTGTGACTGGTGTTGTGTGACTGCTGTTGTGTGACTGGTGTTGTGTGACTGGTGTTGTGTGACTGGTGTTGTGTGGCTGGTGTTGTGTGACTGGTGTTGTGTGACTGGTGTTGTGTGACTGGTGTTGTGTGACTGGTGTTGTGTGACTGGTGTTGTGTGACTGGTGTTGTGTGACTGGTGTTGTGTAACTGGTGTTGTGTGACTGGTGTGGTGTAACTGGTGTTGTGTGACTGGTGTTGTGTGACTGGTGTTGTGTGACTGGTGTTGTGTGACTAGTGTTGTGTGACTGGTGTTGTGTGACTGGTGTTGTGTGACTGGTGTTGTGTGACTGGTGTTGTGTGACTGGTGTTGTGTGACTGGTGTTGTGTGACTGGTGTTGTGTGACTGGTGTTGTGTGACTGGTGTTGTGTAACTGGTGTTGTGTGACTGGTGTTGTGTGACTGGTGTTGTGTGACTGGTGTTGTGTGACTGGTGTTGTGTGACTGGTGTTGTGTGACTGGTGTTGTGTGACTGCTGTTGTGTGACTGGTGTTGTGTGACTGGTGTTGTGTGACTGGTGTTGTGTGGCTGGTGTTGTGTGACTGGTGTTGTGTGACTGGTGTTGTGTGACTGGTGTTGTGTGACTGGTGTTGTTAGTTTGTCTGACGTTTCTTGGGTAATCGTGGCGGGTAATTTACACATATGTTAAACTATGTTTAATGATTCGTAAACAGGCAAATTTTTTTACAAATATTATGTCTCAATCAACAGTAGGATTCGAACCTGCACACTGTGCATCAAAGTACACAGTACTTAAGCCACTCAGCCAGATGTCAGTACTTTGATGCATAGGGCGCAGGTTCCAATCCTGCTGTGGACCGAGAGAAAATGTTTGTAATTATGTTGAACTATGATAATTGTACTTATGTATAGCTGTACCTGGATGAACTTACATACATACATACTTGCAGCTGTGCGTGAGGAAGGCAGCTGGGGCAGGTGGAGTCAGTGGACTGAGTGTTCCACCAGCTGTGGACCAGCTCGCCGCCTCCGTCACCGCTTCTGTGACTCTCCTCCTCCCAGGAACGGTGGACTCTTCTGTCAGGTAATGTTATATTCACTCTGTAAGTCAGTTGTGTATGTATTATAGAACACTGAATTTATCATCTTGTTGACGATGGTTGTGTATCACATGTTTCTTCAGAGGATAATTAGGCAGAGTAATACCAAAGGAATTTTATCTCACAGGGAAGTGGAGCTTATTGTCTACTTCTATATTGATACAAGTCATGTAATCTAAAGATATATATATATATATATATATATATATATATATATATATATATATATATATATATATATATATATATATATATATATATATATATATATATATATATATATATATATATATATATATTTCAATAAGTCAGCCGTCTCCCACCCAGGCAGGGTGATCCCCCAAAAAAATCCCAAAAAAGGAAATACTTTCATCATCATTCAACACTTTCAACTCACTCACACATAATCACTGTTTTTGCAGAGGTGCCCAGAATACAACAGTTTAGAAGCATATACGTATAAAGATACACAACATATCCCTCCAAACTGCCAATATCCCGAACCCCTCCTTTAGAGTGCAGGCATTGTACTTCCCATTTCCAGGACTCAAGTCCGGCTATATAAAAACCGGTTTTCCTGAATCACTTCACTAAATATTACCCTGCTCACACTCCAACAGATCGTCAGGCCCCAAATACCATTCGTCTCCATTCACTCCTATCTAGCACGCTCATGCACGCTTGCTGGAAGTCCAAGACCCTCGCTCACAAAACCTCCTTTACCCCCTCCCTCCAACCTTTTCGAGGACGACCTCTACCCCGCCTTCCTTCCCCTACAGATTTATATGCTCTCCAACTCATTCTACTTTGATCCATTCTCTCTAAATGACGAAACCACCTCAACAAACCCTCTTCTGCCCTCTGACTAATACTTTTATTAACTCCACACCTCCTAATTTCCACACTCCGAATTTTCTGCATAATATTTACATCACACATTGCCCTTAGACAGGACATCTCCACTGCCTCCAACCGTCTCCTCGCTGCTGCATTTACAACCTAAGCTTCACACCCATATAAGAGTGTTGGTACTACTATACTTTCATACATTCCCTTCTTTGCCTCCATAGATAACGTTTTTTGTCTCCACATATTACTCAACGCACCACTCACCTTTTTTCCTTCATCAATTCTATGGCTAACCTCATCCTTCATAAGTCCATCCGCTGACAAGTCAGCTCCCAAATATCTGAAAACATTCACTTCTTCCATACTCCCTCTCTCCAATGTGATATCCATTTTTTCTTTATCTAAATCATTTGATACCCGCATTACCTACTCTTATCTATGCTAACTTTCAACTTTTTACCTTTACACACACTCCCAAACTCATCCATTAACCTTTGCAATTTTTCTTTAGAATCTCCCATAAGCACAGTATCATCAGCAAAAAGTAACTGTGTCAATTCCCATTTTGTGTTTGATTCCCCATAATTTAATCCACACCTCTCCCCAGCACACTAGCATTTACTTCTTTTACAACCCCATCTATAAATATATTAAACAACCATGGTGACATTACACATCCCTGTCTAAGACCCACCATTACCGGGAAGTAGTCTCCCTCTCTTCTACACACCCTAACCTGAGCCTCACTATCCTCATAAAAACTCTTTACAACATTTAGTAACTTACCACCTATTCCATATACTTGCAACATCTGCAACATTGCTCCCCTATCCACTCTATCATATGCCTTTTCTAAATCAATAAATGCAATAAAAACTTCCCTACCTTTATCTAAATACTGTTCACATATATGCTTCAATGTAAACACTTGATCTACTCATCCCCTACCCACTCTAAAACCTCCTTGCTCATCCGCAATCCTATATTCTGTCTTGCCTCTAATTCTTTCAATAATAACCCTTCCATACACTTTTCCTGGTATAGTCAGTAAACTTATTCCTCTATAATTTTTACAATCTCTTTCGTCCCCCTTCGCTTTGTATAAAGGAACTATACACGCTCTCTGCCAATCCTTAGGTAGCTTCCCCTCTTTCATACATTTATTAAACAAAAATACCAGCCACTCCAACACTATATCCACCCCTGCTTTTAACATTTCTGTCATGATCCCATCAGTTCCAGCTGCTTTACCCCTTTCATTCTACGTAATGCCTCATGCACCTCCCCCACACTCACATCCTGCTCTTCTTCACTCCTAAAAGATGGCATACCTCCCTGGCCAGTGCATGAAATTACCACCTCCCTTTTTTCATTGACATTTACAGTTCCTCAAAATATTCCCACCATCTACGAAATACCTCCATCTCCCCATCTACTAACTCCTCTACTATTTTTAACTGACAAATTCATTCATTCTCGAGGCTTTCTCAATTTGCTCATCTGACTAAAAAACTTTTTCTTATTTTCATCAAAATGTCTTGACAGTGCCTCTCCCACTCTATCATCTGCTCTCCTTTTGCACTCTCTCACCACTCTCTTCACCTTTCTTTTACTCTCCATATACTCTACTCTTCTCATAACACTTCTGCTTTGTAAAAACATCTCATAAGCTAACTTTTTCTCTGTTATCACACCCTTTACTTCATCATTCCACCAATCACTCCTCTTTCCTCCTGCACCCACCCTCCTATAACCAAAACTTCTGCCCCACATTCCAATACTGCATTTTTAAAACTATTCCAACCCTCTTCAACCCCTTCCCCTTCTACTACTCATACTTGCACCAGCCCACCTTTCTGCCAATAGTTGCTTATATCTCACCCAAACTTCCTCCTCCCTAAGTTTATACACTTTCACCTCCCTCTTACTTGCTGTTGCCATCTTCCTTTTGTCCCATCTACCTCTTACTCTAACTGTAGCTACAACTAAATAATGATCCGATATATTAGTTGCCTCTCTATAAACATGTACATCCTGAAGCCTACCCATCAACCTTTTGTCCATCAATACATAATAATCAGACAAACTACTTTCATCATGTGCTCTATCCTCATTTTCATAAAATATGTATTACTTATTACCAAACCTCTTTCTACACATAGCTCAATTAAAGGCTCCCCATTTTCCTTGACCCCTGGGACCCCAGATTTACCTACTACTCCCTCCACAACATTTTTACCCATTTTAGCATTGAAAACCCCCAACCACAAGTACTCTCTCACTTGGTTTAAAACTCCCCACGCATTCACTCAACATTTCCCAAAATCTCTCTCTCTCCTCTACACTTCTCTCTTCAGGAGCATAAATGCTTACTATAACCCACTTTTCACATCCAACCCTTATTTTACTCCACATAATCCTTGAATTTATATATTTATATTCCCTCTTGTCCTGCCATAACTTATCCTTCAACATTACTGCTACTCTTTCTATAGCTCTAACTCTATTTGAAACCCATGACCTAAACCCATTTATTTCTCCCCATTGAAACTCTCCCACCCCCTTCAGCTTTGTTTCACTTAAAGCCAGGACATTCAGTTTCTTCTCATTCATAACATCCACAATCATCTCTTTCTTATCATTCGCACAACATCCACGCACTTTCAAACATCTCACTTCGACGGTTTTCTTCTTTTTTTCTTTTTAGTAGGCTATATGGGAAAAGGGGTTACTAGCCTATCGTTCCTGGCATTTTAGTTGACTTTTACAACACGCATGGCTTATGGAGGAAAGATTCTTATTCCACTTCCCCATGGATATAAAAGGAAAAGCAATAAGAACAAGAACTATTAAGATAAAATCGAAGAAAACTCATATGAGTGTGTATACATAAACGTGTACATGAATGTGTAGTGTGACCTAAGTGTAATAGAAGTAGCAAGACATACCTGAAATCTTGCATGTTTATGAAAGAGACAAAAGACACCAGCAATCCTACCATCATGTAAAACAATTACAGGCTTTCGTTTTACACTCACTTGGCAGGACGGGCGGTAGTACCTCCCTGGGCAAATGGTTGCTGTCTCATGAAGATAGGGGAAGGGCACAGAAGACCACAGACAGAGTATAGGCATCAATCAGATAACTGCTGCAGCATATGGGCGCCTGGCAAACCTGAGAACTGCATTCCGATACCTTAGTAAGGAATCGTTCAAGACACTGTGGACCGTGTATGTCAGGCCCATACTGGAGTATGCAGCACCTGTTTGGAACCCGCACTTGATAAAGCACGTCAAGAAACTAGAGAAAGTTCAAAGGTTTGCCACAAGGTTAGTTCCAGAGCTAAGGGGAATGTCCTATGAAGAAAGATTAAGGGAAATCGGCCTGACGACACTGAAGGACAGGAGGGTCAGGGGAGACATGATAACGACATATAAAATACTGCGTGGAATAGACAAGGTGGACAAAGACAGGATGTTCCAGGGAGGGGACACAGAAACAAGAGGCCACAATTGGAAGTTGAAGACACAAATGAGTCAAAGAGATATTAGGAAGTATTTCTTCAGTCATAGAGTTGTAAGGCAGTGGAATAGCCTAGAAAATGACGTAGTGGAGGCAGGAACCATACACAGTTTTAAGACGAGGTTTGATAAAGCTCATGGAGCGGGGAGAGAGAGGGCCCAGTAGCAACCGGTGAAGAGGCGGGGCCAGGAGCTAAGAATCGACCCCTGCAACCACAAATAGGTGAGTACAAATAGGTGAGTACACACTTACTATAAACTAGGTGGCAGGACAAGCTTTTAAGGGCAACATTGTAAGTAGGTGTGGGTCAAGTCCCAAGAGGGTGGGGGTCAAGTCACAAGAAGTTGTGGTCAGTCAAGGACCACTGAGACTCCACATTACACCGCACAAGTCATCTACCTCACACACACACACACACACACTCTCACACACACACACACACACACACACACACACACACACACTCACTCACACACACACACACACACACACACACACACACACACACACACACACACACACACACACACTCACACACACACTCACACACACTCACACACACACATATCCAGACTCACTCATACACTCCCCCTCCCCACTGACATTTCACTCCTTCCCCTGATCCTTCCCCTCCCTCTTTCACCCTCCCCCTCCCCACCCCTCTCTCCTTCCCCCTCTCCCTCTCCCACTCACCCACTTGCTTCTCCCTCCTTCCCACTCCCCATATTCCCCCCTAAATCCCCCTCCCCACTCCTCTCCCACATAGCCACAGTTCCTCCTCTACCTCCCCCCCCACACTCTGACACACTATTAACCTAACACACAGAATTACATAGGTTTCCCACTCTGAGGCAATCAGGATAAAACAAAAATGGGTTGCCAGAGAGCAACAAGAAAAACCAAGGGACAGGAGGAGGAAACTGCAAAGGAAGATTGGGCAGCAGAGCTCACAAAAAGGGAACATGAATGGGAAAAGAAACTAGAAGAACTTAGCATGAGAATGAAAGAGAGGATAGACATGGAAAGCAGGAAGTGGGAGGTGCAAGTCAAAGCAGCAGAGGCCAGGATACAGAGTTTAGAAGAGGAACTGAAAAATCTGAAACAGCCTAAAGAACTAAAGAACATTTTGGGATTGACAACAGAGACTGCTACCTCAGTCACAAATAAGGGGACTGTAGGGAAAGAAGGAGCAAAACTGCATGTAGAAGCTCTATCAGAGGAGACTGTAGTAAATGAAAGAGCTAAGCTGTATGTGGAGGCCCTAACAGACCACAGCAGAGCCCAGGGAAAGCCGAGAAGGAAAAATGACAGGCCACTGAGCCCAAGTACATTAGCTAGTGAAACTGAAGAAAGGAAAGCTGCAATGGAGGAAATCAAATTGAATGAGGGGATA
Source organism: Cherax quadricarinatus (assembly GCF_038502225.1). Classification (NCBI taxonomy): domain Eukaryota; kingdom Metazoa; phylum Arthropoda; class Malacostraca; order Decapoda; family Parastacidae; genus Cherax; species Cherax quadricarinatus. The sequence goes on along the minus strand of NC_091311.1, from coordinate 5,024,633 downwards.
CACAGGGATATGCAGTGGGAGAATGAAAGGGTGAGGTCAGTCTTTGTGAATGGGCTCCAGGAAGTTGAAGGGGAAACATATGAAGCAAGAAAACAAGGGGGAAAAAAGCAATTGAAAGCATCATGAAAGCAATAGGAGAAGACGACATGACCCAGCTGGAAAATTTTCGGAGAATAGGGGGGGGTTCTAAAAAAAAGAACCTGGCCAGTGAAAGTGACCTTCAAGGCAGAATTGACTCGGAACAGGATCCTGCAGGAGAAAGCAAGATTAAGGGACATGCCAGCATACAGAAAGGTGTATCTCGACCGTGACAGAACACAAGCAGAAAGGCAGAAACTGAGAGAGATGGTACAAAGGCGAAAGGAGGAAAGAGCGGGGATGGAGGAGACAGACAGGAGATCCCAGACCCAGGAAGAAGACCAAATACAGCCTCCCTCACAACTTCCTATAGAAGCCTCCCAACCAGGTCAACCTCAGCACAACCAAACACTCTAAATCAAAACACCAATGCCACATCCAATGCCCCCACCCACTGCATTACAAACTCCACCCCCACAGCAACTTTATCAGGTCTCCCACTTCCCCAACCCCAATACACCTCCCTGACCACAGTCTTAGAAAAGAAGTTGAAGGTGTGGTATACAAATGTAGATGGAATAACAAATAAGTATGAGGAGTGGCACAAAAGAATCAAGGAGACATCCCCAGACATAATAGCACTCACAGAAACAAAACTCACCAGAATAACAACAGATTCAATCTTTCCATCAGGATATCAAATCCTCAGGAAAGACAGAGGGAGGAGAGGGGGAGGAGGCAACAGCACGTCAAGTATTAAAAACCATTTGTCTCCATTCACTCCTATCAAACAAGCTCACGCATGCCTGCTGGAAATCCAAGCCCCTCGCACACAAAACCTCCTTTACCCCCTCCCTCCAACCTTTCCTAAGCCGACCCCTACCCTGCCTTCCTTCCACTACAGACTGATACACTCTTGAAGTCATTCCGTTTCGCTCCATTCTCTCTACATGTCCGAACCACCTCAACAACCCTTCCTCAGCCCTCTGGACAACAGTTTTGGTAATCCCACACCTCCTAACTTCCAAACTACGAATTCTCCGCATTATATTCACACCACACATTGCCCTCAGACATGACATCTCCACTGCCTCCAGCCTTCTCCTAGCTGCAACATTCATCACCCATGCTTCACACCCATATAAGAGCGTTGGTAAAACTATACTCTCATACATTCCCCTCTTTGCCTCCAAGGACAAAGTTCTTTGTCTCCACAGACTCCTAAGTGCACCACTCACCCTTTTCCCCTCATCAATTCTATGATTCACCTCATCTTTCATAGACCCATCCGCTGACACGTCCACTCCCAAATATCTGAATACATTCGCCTCCTCCATACTCTCTCCCTCCAATCTGATATCCAATCTTTCATCACCTAATCTTTTTGTTATCCTCATAACCTTACTCTTTCCTGTATTCACTTTTAATTTTCTTCTTTTGCATACCCTACCAAATTCATCCACCAATCTCTGGAACTTCTCTTCAGAATCTCCCAAGAGCACAGTGTCATCAGCAAAGAGCAACTGTGACAACTCCCACTTTATATGTGATTCTTTATCTTTTAACTCCACGCCTCTTGCCAAGACCCTCGCATTTACTTCTCTTACAACCCCATCTATAAATATATTAAACAACCATGGTGACATCACACATCCTTGTCTAAGGCCTACTTTTACTGGGAAATAATTTCCCTCTTTCCTACATACTCTAACTTGAGCCTCACTATCCTCGTAAAAACTCTTCACTGCTTTCAGTAACCTACCTCTTACACCATACACCTGCAACATCTGCCACATTGCCCCCCTATCCACCCTGTCATATGCCTTTTCCAAATCCATAAATGCCACAAAGACCTCTTTAGCCTTATGTAAATACTGTTCACTTATGTGTTTCACTGTAAACACCTAGTCCACACACCCCCTACCTTTCCTAAAGCCTCCTTGTTCATCTGCTATCCTATTCTCTGTCTTACTCTTAATTCTTTCAATAATAACTCTATCATACACTTTACCAGGTATACTCAACAAACTTATCCCCCTATAATTTTTGCACTCTCTTTTGTCCCCTTTGCCTTTATACAAAGGAACTATGCATGCTCTCTGCCAGTCCCTAGGTACCTTACCTTCTTCCATACATTTATTAAATAGTTGCACCAACCACTCCAAAACTATATCCCCACCTGCTTTTAACATTTCTATCTTTATCCCATCAATCCCGGCTGCCTTACCCCCTTTCATTTTGCCTACTGCCTCACGAACTTCCCCCACACTCACAACTGGCTCTTCCTCACTCCTACAAGATGTTTTTCCTCCTTGCCCTATACACGAAATCACAGCTTCCCTATCTTCATCAACATTTAACAATTCCTCGAAATATTCCCTCCATCTTCCCAATACCTCTAACTCTCCATTTAATAACTCTCCTCTCCTATTTTTAACTGACAAATCCATTTGTTCTCTAGGCTTCCTTAACTTGTTAATCTCACTCCAAAACTTTTTCTTATTTTCAACAAAATTTGTTGATAACATCTCACCCACTCTCTCATTTGCTCTCTTTTTACATTGCTTCACCACTCTCTTAACCTCTCTCTTTTTCTCCATATACTCTTCCCTCCTTGCATCACTTCTACTTTGTAAAAACTTCTCATATGCTAACTTTTTCTCCCTTACTACTCTCTTTACATCATCATTCCACCAATCGTTCCTCTTCTCTCCCGCACCCACCTTCCTGTAACCACAAACTTCTGCTGAACACTCCAACACTACATTTTTAAACCTACCCCATACCTCTTCGACCCCATTGCCTATGCTCTCATTAGCTCATTTATCCTCCAATAGCTGTTTATATCTTATCCTAACTGCCTCCTCTTTTAGTTTATAAACCTTCACCTCTCTCTTCCCTGATGCTTCTATTCTCCTTGTATCCCATCTACCTTTTACTCTCAGTGTAGCTACAACTAGAAAGTGATCTGATATATCAGTGGCCCCTCTATAAACATGTACATCCTGAAGTCTATTCAACAGTCTTTTATCTACCAATACATAATCCAACAAACTACTGTCATTTCGCCCTACATCATATCTTGTATACTTATTTGTCCTCTTTTTCTTAAAATATGTATTACCTATAACTAAACCCCTTTCTATACAAAGTTCAATCAAAGGGCTCCCATTATCATTTACACCTGGTACCCCAAACTTACCTACCACACCCTCTCTAAAAGTTTCTCCTACTTTAGCATTCAGGTCCCCTACCACAATTACTCTCTCATTTGGTTCAAAGACATTCACTTAACATCTCCCAAAATCTCTCTCTCTCCTCTACATTCCTCTCTTCTCCGGGTGCATACACGCTTATTATGACCCACTTCTCGCATCCAACCTTTACTTTAATCCACATAATTCTTGAATTTACACATTCATATTCTCTTTTCTCCTTCCATAACTGATCCTTCAACATTACTGCTACCCCTTCCTTTGCTCTAACTCTCTCACATACTCCAGATTTAATCCCATTTATTTCCCCCCACCTAAACTCCCCTACTCCCTTCAGCTTTGTTTTGCTTAGGGCCAGGACATCCAACTTCTTTTCATTCATAACATCAGCAATCATCTGTTTCTTGTCATCCGCACTACATCCACGCACATTTAAGCATCCCAGTTTTATAAAGTTTTTCTTCTTCTCTTGTTTAGTAAATGTCTACAGGAGAAGGGGTTACTAGCCCATTGCTCCCGGCATTTTAGTCGCCTCATACGACACGCATGGCTTACGGAGGAAAGTTTCTTTTCCACTTCCCCATGGACAATAGAAGAAATAAAGGAGAACAAGAGCTATGTAGAAAAAGGAGAAAAACCTAGATGTATGTATGTATATATATATATATATATATATATATATATATATATATATATATATATATATATATATATATATATATATATATATATATATATATATATTTATATATATATATATATATATATATATATATATATATATATATATATATATATATATATATATACATATGTGTACTCACCTAGTCCAAGCTCCTGGCCCCTCATCTTCACTGTGTGTGTGTGTGTGTGTGTGTGTGTGTGTGTGTGTGTGTGTGTGTGTGTGTGTGTGTGTGCGTGTGTGTGTGTGTGTGTGTGTGTGGGTGGGTGGGTGGATGGGTCTATGTTTGTACTCTCCTAGTTGTGGTTGCAGGGGTCGATTCATAGCTCCTGGCGCCGCCTCTTCACTGGTCGCTACTAGGTCACTCTCCCTGAACCGTGAGCTTTATCATACCTCTGCTTAAGGCTATGTATGGATCCTGCCTCCCCTACATCGTTTCCCAAACTATTCCACTTTCTGACTACTCTGTGGCTGAAGAAATACTTCCTAACATCCCTGTGATTCATCTGTGTCTTCAACTTCCAACTGTGTCCCCTTGTTGCTGTGTTCCATCTCTGGAACATTCTGTCTCTGTCCACCTTGTCAATTCCTCTCAGTATTTTGTATGTCGTTATCATGTCCCCCTATCTCTCCTGTCCTCCAGTGTCGTCAGGTTGATTTCCCTTAACCTCTCCTCGTATGACATACCTCAGCTCTGGGAATAGTCTTGTTGCAAACCTTTGCACTTTCTCTAGTTTCTTTCCGTGATTGGCTAGGTGTGGGTTCCAAACTGGTGCCGCATACTCCAATATGGGCCTAACGTACACAGTGTACGGTGTCCTGAACGATTCCTTATGAAGATGTCGGAATGCTGTTCTGAGGTTTGCTAGGCGCCCATATGCTGCAGCAGTTGTTTGGTTGATGTGTGCTTCAGGAGATGTGCCTGGTGTTATACTCACCCCAAGATCTTTTTCCTTGAGTGTGGTTTGTAGTTTCTGACCCCTCTAGACTGTACTCCGTCTGCGGTCTTCTTTGCCCTTCCCAATCTTCATGACTTTGCACTTGGTGGGGTTGAACTCCAGGAGCCAATTGCTGGACCAGGTCTGCAGCCTGTCTAGATCCCTTTGTAGTTCTGCCTGGTCCTCGTCCGATTGAATTCTTCTCATCAACTTCACGTCATCTGCAAACAGGGACACTTCGGAGTCTATTCCTTCCGTCATGTTCAGAAATACCAGAAACAGCACCGGTCCTAGGACTGACCCCTGTGGAACCCCACTCGTCACAGGCATCCTCTCTGACACCTCACCACGTACCATGACTCGCTGCTGTCTTCCTGACAAGTATTCCCTGATCCATTATAGTGCCTTCCCTGGTATCCCTGCCTGGTCCTCCAGTTTTTGCACTAATCTCTTGTGTCAAATGCCCTCTTACAGTCCTAGAAAATGCAATCTATTCACCCCTGTCTCTCTTGTCTTACTGCTGTCACCCTGTCATAGAACTCCAATAGGCTTGTGACACAGGATTTCCTGTCCCTGAAACCGTGTTGGCTGTTGTTGATGAGATCATTCCTTTCTAGGTGTTCCACCACTCTTCTCCTGATAATCTTCTCCATGACTCTGCATACTATACGTGTCAGTGACACTGGTCTGTAGTTTAGTGCTTCATGTCTGTCTCCTTTTTAAAAATTGGGACTACATTTGCCGTCTTCCATACCTCAGGTAATCTCCCTGTTTCGACAGATGTGTTGAATTTTGTTGTTAGTGGTACACATAGCGCCTCTGCTCCCTCTCTCAGGACCCATGGAGAGATCTTATCCGGCCCCATCGCCTTTGAGGTATCTAACTCACTCAGCACCCTCTTCACTTCTTCCTAGGTTGTGTGTACTGTGTCCAACACTTGGTGGTGTACCCCACCTCTCCGTATTTCTATTGTCCCTTCTGTCTCCTCTGTGAACACTTCTTTGAATCTCATGTTGAGTTCCTGACATACTTCGCGGTCATTTCTTGTTGTCTCTCCTCCTTCCTTCCTTCCTTAGCCTGATTACCTGGTCCTTGACTGTTGTTTTCCTCCTGATGTGGCTGTATAACAGCTTCAGGTCAGATTTGGCTTTCGCTGCTATGTCGTTTTCATATTGTCGTTGGGCCTCCCTTCTAACCAGTCCATATTCATTTCTGGCTCTATGACTGCTCTCCTTATTCTCCTGGGTCCTTTGCCTTCTATACGTCTTCCATTCCCTAGCACACTTGGCTTTTGCCTCCCTGCTCCTCTGGGTGAACCATGGGCTCCTCCTGGCTTTTTCATTATTTCTGTTACCCTTGGGTACAAACCTCTCCTCAGCTTACTCGCATATTGTTGTTACATATTCCATCATCTCGTTTACTGACTTCCCTGCCAGATCTCTGTCCCACTGAACCCCGATCTGGAAGTTCCTCATTCCTGTGTAGTCCCCTTTCCTGTAGTTTGGCTTCATTCGCCCTGGCCTTCCTGCTTCCCCCTTCACTTTCAACTCTACTGTGAATTCGAAGCTTAAAACCACATGATCGCTGGCCCCAAGGGGTCTTTCATATGTGATGTCCTCAATATCTGCACTACTCAAGGTGAATACTAGGTCCAGTCTCGCTGTATGTGTGTGTACTCACCTATTTGTACTCACCTATTTGTGGTTGCAGGGGTCGAGTCCTAGCTCCTGGCCCCGCCTCTTCACCGGTTGCTACTAGGCCCTCTCTCTCCCCGCTCCATGAGCTTTATCAAACCTCGTCTTAAAACTGTGTATGGTTCCTGCCTCCACTACGTCATTTTCTAGGCTATTCCACTGCCTTACAACTCTATGACTGAAGAAATACTTCCTACTATCTCTCTGACTCATTTGTGTCTTCAACTTCCAATTGTGGCCTCGTGTTTCTGTGTCCCCTCCCTGGAACATCCTGTCTTTGTCCACCTTGTCTATTCCACGCAGTATTTTATATGTCGTTATCATGTCTCCCCTGACCCTCCTGTCCTCCAGTGTGGTCAGGCCGATTTCCCTTAATCTTTCCTCATAGGACATTCCCCTTAGCTCCGGAACTAACCTTGTCGCAAACCTTTGTACTTTCTCTAGTTTCTTGACGTGCTTTATCAAGTGCGGGTTCCAAACAGGTGCTGCATACTCCAGTATGGGCCTGACATACACGGTGTACAGTGTCTTGAATGATTCCTTACTAAGGTATCGGAATGCTGTTCTCAGGTTTGCCAGGCGCCCATATGCTGCAGCAGTTATCTGATTGATGTGTGCTTCCGGAGACATGCTCGGTGTTATACTCACCCCAAGATCTTTCTCCTTGAGTGAGGTTTGCAGTCTTTGGCCACCTAGCCTATACTCTGTCTGTGGTCTTCTGTGCCCCTCCCCCATCTTCATGACTTTGCATTTGGCAGGATTAAATTCGAGAAGCCATTTGCTGGACCAGGTGTCCAGTCTGTCCAGGTCTCTTTGAAGTCCTGCCTGGTCCTCATCAGATTTAATTCTCCTCATTAACTTCACATCATCTGCAAACAGGGACACTTCTGAGTCTAACCCTTCCGTCATGTCGTTCACATATACCAAAAATAGCACTGGTCCTAGGACCGACCCCTGTGGGACCCCGCTCGTCACAGGTGCCCACTGTGATACATCATTACGTACCATGACTCGTTGTTGCCTCCCTGTCAGGTATTCTCTGATCCATTGCAGTGCCCTTCCTGTTATATGCGCCTGATGCTCTAGCTTCTGCACTAATCTCTTGTGAGGAACTGTGTCAAAGGCCTTCTTGCAGTCCAAGAAGATGCAATCAACCCACCCCTCTCTCTCTTGTCTTACTTCTGTTATTTTATCATAAAACTCCAGAAGGTTTGTGACACAGGATTTGCCTTCCGTGAATCCGTGCTGGTTGGCATTTATACTCTTCTTCCGTTCCAGGTGCTCCACCACTCTCCTCCTGATAATCTTCTCCATAATTTTGCATACTATACACGTCAATGACACAGGTCTATAGTTTAGTGCCTCTTTTCTGTCTCCTTTTTTAAAAATGGGAACTACATTTGCCGTCTTCCATACCTCAGGTAGTTGCCCAGTTTCCAGGGATGTGTTGAAGATTGTGGTAAGTGGCACGCACAACATATCTGCTCCCTCTCTAAGGACCCACGGGGAGATGTTGTCTGGTCCCATTGCCTTTGAGGTATCGATGTCCCTTAGCAGTTTCTTCACCTCCTCCTCATCTGTATGTATGTCGTCCAACACTTGTTGGTGTATTCCTTGCTGGTGTCCCCGTCTGGTCTGTCCCCCCAGAGTCCTTCCTGTCTCTACTGTAAATACTTCCTTAAATCTCTTGTTTAGCTCCTCACATACCTCTTGATCGTTTCTTGTGAGTTCTCCACCTTCTTTCCTCAGCCTTATCACCTGGTCCTTGACTGTTGTCTTCCTCCTAATGTGGCTATACAGCAGTTTCGGGTCAGATTTGACTTTCGATGCTATGTCGTTTTCATACTGTCGCTGGGCCTCCCTCCTTATCTGTGCATACTCGTTTCTGGCTCTTCTACTAATCTCCTTGTTTTCCTGGGTCCTATGCCTCCTGTACCTTTTCCATTCTCTGTTGCACTCTGTTGCCTCCCTACACCTTCGGGTAAACCAAGGACTCGTTTTGGTCTTCCTATTATTTCCGTTTCCCTTGGGAACAAAACTTTCCTCTGCCTCCTTGCACTTTGTTGCCACATATTCCATCATCTCGTTTACTGATTTTCCTACCATTTCTCTGTCCCACTGAACCTCCTGCAGGAAGTTTCTCATACCTGTGTAGTCCCCCCTTTTATAGTTTGGCCTGTCCCCTTCAGTTCCTGTTACCTTCTCCACTTGTAACTCTACTATATAGTCAAAACTCAGAACCACATGATCGCTAGCTCCAAGGGGCCTCTCATAAGTGATGTCCTCAATGTCTGAACTGCTCAGGGTGAACACAAGATCCAGTCTTGCTGGCTCATCCTCCCCTCTCTCTCTGGTTGTGTCCCTGACATGTTGATGCATGAGGTTTCCAAGTACCACATCCATCATCTTGGCTCTCCATGTGTCGGGACCCCCATGTGGCTCCAGGTTTTCCCAGTCGATCTCCCTGTGGTTGAAATCGCCCATTACCAGTAACTTTGCTCTGCTCGAGTGAGCTCTTCTTGCCACCTCAGCCAGTGTGTCCACCATCACCCTGTTGTTTTCTTCGTACTCCTCTCTTGGCCTCCTGCAGTTCTGTGGTGGGTTATACATCACTCCAATGACTACTTTATGTTCTCCGGACTGAATTGTACCTACAATGTAGTCTCTTTCTCCAATCATGTCCATGCCTTCCATTTCCTCAAATCCCCATCGGTGTTTTATGAGCAGTGCAACCCCTCCTCCCCCTCTACTCCTTCTATCTTTCCTCAGGATCTGATATCCTGTTGGGAAGATTGTGTCTGTTATTGTCTCAGCGAGTTTTGTTTCTGTGACTGCTATGATGTCTGGGGATTTTTCACTGATTCTTTCATTCCATTCCTCATGTTTATTCATTATTCCATCCGCGTTTGTGTACCAAACCTTTAGTTTCTTTTCTATCATTGTGGTCATGCAAGAATATTGGGGTTGGGGGAGCGAGAGCCTTGGTGGGGGCCTATATGGGGCTGTGGTGTAGGTGGGGTTTGTGTTGACGGGGGTGGGGTCAGAATGCCCATAAGGGACAGCTGTTGGGGTGAGGTTTGTGATATGGGGATTGGTGGCAGAGGGAACAGTGAGTGGGTTGTAGTATAGGTTGCTCAGTTGCGTTGGGAATGTCGCGGGTGGAGTCTTTTGGTGGGAGATTCTGTGGGGTGTGTTTGCCCTTTCTCCTGTGTCTGGGTCCTGCTCATTTTCATTGCTTCTCGTTCCTCCTTGCGTCTCTGTACCCTCTCTTTCAGTGTAGTCCTTTCTTCTTGTGTTCTGTCGCGGTCGAGGTATACTCTCTGGTACCCCTCTTTGTCCCTCAGTCTTGCTTTCTCTTGCAGAATCCTGGTTCGAACTGATTCTTCCTTGAAAGTTACTCTGACAGGCCGTATCCTTCCACTCGCAAACCACCCAATTCTCTGAAAATATGTCACCTGGGTCATATTGCCCTCCCCTATTGTTTTCATGATGCCTTCAATCATTTTTTTCTCCTGTTTTATTTCTTCAAAGTTGGCCCCCTTGGCTTCTTGGAGCCCGTACACAAAAACTGACCTCGCCCTTTCCTCCTCCCACTGAGTCTCCATCTGCGTCCTCTGAGGCATTTTATTTCCTTCCATTGACATGTTCTTGCCTTCAGTCCCTGTCATATCTGAAACTTCTATTCTCAGTGGTCTGTCTTTCCTGACCAGCTGTCCCTTGCTACTGCATATAGCATACCTTCATTGTCTTCGGACCTGTCGTTTGATCTTAGTGTGCTCGTCGTCTTTTCCCTGGCCCCACGTGGGTCTGATAGGGCCTTCATGTTCGGCATGTCTCCGTTGTTGCTTACCATCCCTTTGTCTGCGCCTGACTTTGAATTTCCTGATGTCACACCTGAATTGTGTGTGTGTGTGTGTGTGTGTGTGTGTGTGTGTGTGTGTGTGTGTGTGTGTGTGTGTGTGTGTGTGTGTGTGTGTGTGTGTTATTGACAAAGACATACGAGTATGTGTTAAGCACTCACAAGAGTATAATCACCTAACTAACAGTGACCATTGACATGAGGTGATCTTACAGGGAGAGACATAGACATGTAATTAACGTGAGGTCATCTTACAGGGAGACTCCATAGAGTCAGAGATGTGTGATGGTCCACCGTGCGTGTGGGCCAGCCAGCAGACTCCAGCAGCTACCACAGCAGACCTGGACAGGTGTGTGTGTGGTTGTACGGTGACACTCACCACAGGAGACACAGCCACCATCACGGCCTCCGCTGCTCTGTGTACCGGCACAGCAGTCTGGGTACTCCAGGTTAGTTCTCATTCTTAACAATTTATATCTTAACTAAATATAACATGATGCTTAACAATGAGACACTAGCGCAACATAAGCGAATATTTACTGAGGAAACGCTTCTCCAGCTAGTGGCTTCTTCAGTCCAATACAGAGAATAACAGAGAAAGATGAGTATGAGGTAATCAGTCCCTCAGCCTGGGGTCAATGTCTTCAGTCAGTCACTCCATCAGACAAGACTGAGAGACTGAACACATCGAATCCAGCCTGAGGGACTGATTACCTCAAAGTCCTCATCCTCATCTTCGTCTCTTATTGTCTGTATTACACGGAAGAAGCCACTGACTGGCGCAACGACTGACAGTATTAATATAACTCACATATTATGTACACCACTTGTCTGTATACTGACAGTTCTGTACTGTGTATGAGGGAGTGTATACACTGACAGTTCTGTACTGTGTATGAGGGAGTGTATACACTGACAGTTCTATACTGTGTATGAGGGAGTGTATATACTGACAGTTCTATACTGTGTATGAGGGAGTGTATATACTGACAATTCTATACTCAGTATGATCACTCACAGTATGAGTGGTACTGCTCAGTATGATCACTCACAGTATGAGTGGTAATGCTCAGTATGATCACTCACAGTATGAGTGGTAATGCTCAGTATGATCACTCACAGTATGAGTGGTACTGTTCAGTATGATCACTCACAGTATGAGTGGTACTGCTCAGTATGATCACTCACAGTATGAGTGGTACTGCTCAGTATGATCACTCACAGTATGAGTGGTACTGCTCAGTATGATCACTCACAGTATGAGTGGTAATGCTCACTATGATCACTCACAGTATGAGTGGTACTGTTCAGTATGATCACTCACAGTATGAGTGGTACTGCTCAGTGTGATCACTCACAGTATTAGTGGTACTGTTCAGTATGATCACTCACAGTAGGAGTGGTACTGTTCAGTATGATCACTCACAGTATGAGTGGTACTGCTCAGTATGATCACTCACATTATGAGTGGTATTGTTCAGTATGATCACTCACAGTATGAGTACTACTGCTCAGTATGATCACTCACTTCGACCAGGCGATAAATGACATGGCCATGCACTCTGCCCCAGGGCCAGACTCATGGAACTCTGTGTTCATCAAGAACTGCAAGAAGCACCTATCACGAGCCTTTTCCATCCTATGGAGAGGGAGCATGGACACGGGGGTCGTCCCACAGTTACTAAAAACAACAGACATAGCCCCACTCCACAAAGGGGGTAGTAAAGCAATAGCAAAGAACTACAGACCGATAGTGCTAAAGTCCCATATAAAAATCTTTGAAAGGGTTCTAAGAAGCAAGATCGCCGCCCATCTAGATATCCACCAATTACACAACCCAGGGCAACATGTGTTTAGAACAGGTCGCTCCTGTCTGTCTCAACTATTGGATCACTAGGACAAGGTCCTAGATGCACTAGAAGACAAAAAGAACGCAGATGTAATATACACAGACTTTGCAAAAGCCTTCGACAAGTGTGACCATGGCGTAATAGCGCACAAAATGTGTGCTAAAGGAATAACAGGCAAAGTTGGTAGATGGAGCTATAATTTCGTGACAAATAGAACACAAAGAGTAGTAGTCAACAGAGTAAAGTCTGAGGCAGCTACGGTGAAAAGCTCTGTTCCACAAGGCATAGTACTCACTCCCATCTTGTTTCTCATCCTCATATCAGACACAGACAAGGATATAAGCCACAGCACCGTGACTTCCTTCGGAGATGACACCGGAATCTGCATGACAGTGTCCTCCATTGCAGACACTGCAAGGCTCCAGGCGGACATCAACCAAATCTTTCGATGGGCTGCAGAAAACAATATGAAGTTCAATGATGAGAAATTTTAATTGCTCCGATACGGTAAACTTGAGGAAATTAAAACTTCATCAGAGTACAAAACAAATTCCAACCACACAATAGAGCGAAAAACTAACGTCAAAGACCTGGGAGTGATCATGTCAGAGGATCTCACCTTCAAGGACCATAACATTGTATCAATCGCACCTGCTAGAAAAATGACAGGATGGATAATGAGAACCTTCAAAACTAGGGATGCAAAGCCCATGATGACACTCTTCAGGTCGCTTGTTCTATCTAGGCTGGAATATTGCTGCACACTAACAGCACATTTCAAGGCAGGTGAAATTGCTGACCTAGAAAATGTACAGAGAACCTTCACGGCGGCATAACGGAGATAAAACCTCAATTACTGGGAGCGCTTGAAGTTCCTGAACCTGTACTTCCTGGAACGCAGGCGGGAGAGATACATGATTATATACACCTGGAAAATCCTAGAGGGACTAGGATTTTCCAGGTGTATATAATCTTGCACACGAAAATCACTCACAATGAAAGCAAAAGACTCGGCAGACGATGCAACATTCCCCCAATGAAAAGCAGGGGTGTCACTAGCACGTTAACAGACAACACAATAAGTGTCAGGGCCCCAAGACTGTTCAACTGCCTCCCAGCATACATAAGGGTGATTACCAATAGACCCCTGGCTGTCTTCAAGCAGGCACTGGACAAGCACCTAAAGTCAGTACCTCACCAGCCGTTCTGTGGTTAGTACGTTGGATTACGTGCAGCCAGCAGTAACAGCCTAGTTGATCAGGCTCTGATCCACCATGAGGCCTGGTCACAGACTGGGCCGCGGGGGAGTTGGCCCCCGGAACTCTCTCCAGGTAAACTCCAGGTAAACTCCAGGTAAACAGTGTGAGTGGTACTGCTCAGTATGATCACTCACAGCATGAGTGGTACCAAGTATTATCACTTTCAGAATGAGTGGCGCTACCCAGTAAGATAACTCTCAGAATGACTGGTGCTACCCAGTAAGATAACTCTCAGAATGAGTGGCGCTACCCAGTAAGATAACTCTCAGAATGACTGGTGCTACCCAGTAAGATAACTCTCAGAATGAGTGGTGCTACCCACTAAGATAACTCTCAGAATGAGTGGCGCTACCCAGTAAGATAACTCTCAGAATGACTGGTGCTACCCAGTAAGATAACTCTCAGAATGAGTGGTGCTACCCACTAAGATAACTCTCAGAATGAGTGGCGCTACCCAGTAAGATAACTCTCAGAATGAGTGGCGCTACCCAGTAAGATAACTCTCAGAATGAGTGGTGCTACCCACTAAGATAACTCTCAGAATGAGTGGCGCTACCCACTAAGATAACTCTCAGAATGAGTGGCGCTACCCAGTAAGATAACTCTCAGAATGACTGGTGCTACCCAGTAAGATAACTCTCAGAATGAGTGGTGCTACCCACTAAGATAACTCTCAGAATGAGTGGCGCTACCCAGTAAGATAACTCTCAGAATGAGTGGCGCTACCCAGTAAGATAACTCTCAGAAAAAGTGGCGCTACCCAGTAAGATAACTCTCAGAATGACTGGTGCTACCCAGTAAGATAACTCTCAGAATGAGTGGTGCTACCCACTAAGATAACTCTCAGAATGAGTGGCGCTACCCAGTAAGATAACTCTCAGAATGAGTGGCGCTACCCAGTAAGATAACTCTCAGAAAAAGTGGCGCTACCCAGTAAGATAACTCTCAGAATGAGTGGGGCTACCCAGTATAATAACTGTCAGAATGAGTGGCGCTACCCAGTAAGATAACTCTCAGAATGAGTGGCGCTACCCAGTATAATAACTGTCAGAATGAGTGGCGCTACCCAGTAAGATAACTCTCAGAATGAGTGGCGCTACCCAGTATAATAACTGTCAGAATGAGTGGCGCTACCCAGTAAGATAACTCTCAGAATGAGTGGGGCTACCCAGTATAATAACTGTCAGAATGAGTGGCGCTACCCAGTAAGATAACTCTCAGAATGAGTGGCGCTACCCAGTATAATGACTGTCAGAATGAGTGGCGCTACCCAGTATAATAACTGTCAGAATGAGTTGTGCTACCCAGTAAGGTAATTCTCAGAATGAGTGGCGCTACCCAGTATAATAACTGTCAGAATGAGTGGCGCTACCCAGTATAATAACTGCCAGAATGAGTGGCGCTACCCAGTAAGATAATTCTCAGAAGGAGTGGCGCTACCCAGTATAATAACTGTCAGAATGAGTGGCGCTACCCAGTATAATAACTGCCAGAATGAGTGGCGCTACCCAGTAAGATAACTCTCAGAATGAGTGGCGCTACCCAGTATAATGACTGTCAGAATGAGTGGTGCTACCCAGAAAGATAACTCTCAGAATGAGTTGCGCTGCCCAGTAAGATAACTCTCAGAATGAGTGGCGCTACCCAGTAAGATAACTCTCAAAATGAGTGGCGCTACCCAGTATAATAACTGTCAGAATGAGTGGTGCTACCCAGTAAGATAACTCTCAGAATGAGTGGCGCTACCCAGTATAATAACTGCCAGAATGAGTGGCGCTACCCAGTAAGATAACTCTCAAAATGAGTGGCGCTACCCAGTATAATAACTGTCAGCATGAGTGGTGCTACCCAGTAAGATAACTCTCAGAATGAGTGGCGCTACCCAGTAAGATAATTCTCAGAATGAGTGGCGCTACCCAGTATAATAACTGTCAGAATGAGTGGTGCTACCCAGTAAGATAACTCTCAGAATGAGTGGCGCTACCCAGTAAGATAATTCTCAGAATGAGTGGCGCTACCCAGTAAGATAACTCTCAGAATGAGTGGCGCTACCCAGTAAGATAACTATCAGAATGAGTGGGGCTACCCAGTAAGATAACTCTCAGAATGAGTGGTGCTACCCAGAATAATAACTGTCAGAATGAGTGGTGCTACCCAGTAAGATAACTCTCAGAATGAGTGGCGCTACCTTGTAAGATAACTCTCAGAATGAGTGGCGCTACCCAGTAAGATAATTCTCAGAATGAGTGGCGCTACCCAGTATAATAACTGTCAGAATGAGTGGTGCTACCCAGTAAGATAATTCTCAGAATGAGTGGCGCTACCCAGTAAGATAACTCTCAGAATGAGTGGCGCTACCCAGTAAGATAACTCTCAAAATGAGTGGCGCTACCCAGTATAATAACTGTCAGAATGAGTGGTGCTACCCAATAAGATAACTCTCAGAATGAGTGGCGCTACCCAGTAAGATAACTCTCAGAATGAGTGGCGCTTCTCAGTAAGATAACTCTCAGAATGAGTGGCGCTACCCAGTATAATAACTGCCAGAATGAGTGGTGCTACCCAATATAATAACTGTCAGAATGAGTGGCGCTACCCGGTAAGATAACTCTCAGAATGAGTGGCGCTACCCAGTAAGATAATTCTCAGAATGAGTGGTGCTACCCAGTAAGATAACTCTCAGAATAAGTGGCGCTACCCAGTAAGATAATTCTCAGAATGAGTGGCGCTACCCAGTAAGATAATTCTCAGAATGAGTGGCACTACCCAGTAAGATAATTCTCAGAATGAGTGGCGCTACCCAGTAAGATAACTCTCAGAATGAGCGGCGCTACCCAGTAAGATAACTCTCAAAATGAGTGGCGCTACCCAGTATAACAACTCTCAGAATGGGTGTTGCTGCCCAGTAAGATCAATGATCATACACAATAGGAGTGGTGCTACCCATGTATACCCTGCTGGGGGGTTATATTTCGCACCGGGTTGCTGTTGTATATCATGTCACCAGTGCTGCCATTTCACGGGCCTTAGGCCTGGCCTCAGGCTGCGAAAGGCTGGCTCTCTCTCACTTGGCGCCATGTCAACCTAGAGACAACAGTACGATCTGTCTCTCCCTCTCAAGCACCCATCAGGGTGACCTTAACACACTGCCTCTGTACCAGGAATGATATGGCTCCAAAGCCATATCATTCATCGCTACCGAGCTGTCTATAACCAAATTTTTTTAATATTGGTGCCAACGATGGTCGCAGTAATGGTGTTTGCTCTGAGGGCGGAAAGAAGAAGGATTAAGATGTCGATCACTTCATCGCCCAGTACAAGCAGCATCCGACTCTCTACGGATTGTCTTGACAGCGTGTCTGCAAGTCTCATCATTCAAGACACAGGTACAGTAGGATTCAGGCCGAAATTTGCCGAATTTCATCGAGAAATCTCAATGCCGCTGCGACTCCACTCCACAGCATCCCACGCTGTTTTCAAGTCACTTGTTTTCAAGTCACCTGTATATTGCTGCTGTGGTATCAGCTCAGCACGGCTATTTTCAGCAAGTCAGAAGCGAGTTTTGTGGTGATTTTCTCTTCCAATGTGGTTGAATCTTCCTCGTGTGTGTGAGAGGAGAGGCAGAGGATCCTGGACACACGTACACCTCACGCCGACCATATGCCACCCATCTCACGCTACCACCCGCTCCACCACCACTCAGCGCTAATCACTCCCTCTCTGCTGTTTTCTCTGTGAATTCAATGTGAGTGCTGTGCCAGAGCTGTATATCCAAGTGCCTGAGGTCACTCGGAGACGTGTGGATCAGGAAGCCACGTGTTGTCTGCTGCTTGACGTCACCATGCTGCCTGATGCTACCTTGCAACGTCACAGTTGCCTGATGTCACCACGCACTGCCACCATGCTACCTGATGTCACCTCGCGAGTCTGCCCAATGTCACCTTACGATGTCACTCCAGGACATCACCACAGGATGCCTGCCTGGCGTCACCCAACATCACTCCAGTATGTAAGATAAGATAAGATAAGATTTCGTTCGGATTTTTAACCCCGGAGGGTTAGCCACCCAGGATAACCCAAGAAAGTCAGTGCGTCATCGAGGACTGTCTAACTTATTTCCACTGGGGTCCTTAATCTTGTCCCCCAGGATGCGACCCACACCAGTCGACTAACACCCAGGTACCTATTTGCTGCTAGGTGAACAGGACAACAGGTGTAAGGAAACGTGTCGAAATGTTTCCACCCGCCGGGAATCGAACCCGGGCCCTCCGTGTGTGAAGCGGGAGCTTTAGCCACCAGGCCACCGGGCCAAGTCATCTGCTCCGACGTCATCTCGCTATGTTACCCCTCGACATCACCTCATGACATCACATCTGGCATCACCCCATGATGTCCTATTGACAGTTTACCCGGAGTTTACCTGGAGAGAGTTCCGGGGCAGTGTTATAGTTTCATAGCGAGCAATTTGTAATCAGTAAACTTGCACACGAAAATCACTCACTATCAAAGCAAGACTCAGAAGGAGATACATTCCCCCAGTGAAAAACAGGGGCGCCACGGGTACACTGAGAGACAACACAATAAGTGTCCGGGGCACGAGACTGTTCAACTGCCTCCCAGCATACATAAGGGGGATTACCAATAGACCCCTGGCTGTCTTCAAGAAGACACTGGGCAGGCACCTAAAGTCGGTACCTGACTAACCGGGCTGTGGTTTGTATGTCAGTTTGCGTGTGGCCAGCAGTAACAGCCTGGTTGATCAGACCCTGATCCACCACGAGGCTTGGTCTCAGACCGAGCCGCGGGGGCGATGATCCCTGAAACCCTCTCCAGGTAGTATTGTCCAGAACGATTGAGAGAAGAAATATTGGTAAAGTTCAGTATTGTATGTCACATGTTATTTCCTTTCAGTCATTGTTCCTTTACTAGTGTTCTCACATGTTCGTGAATGCCTTAGTGTCGATTTTTGCACGGAAAAGCATTTTCTGGTGCAAGCCATGTGCTGTAAAATTACCGCATGTGCAATAAGGGTGGGAAAGTTCCCATGTGTCCCAATGAAGTGGTCTGGGTTCGGATGAGTTTGTAGACCACAGTGCAGTCTGAGCCCAGACCATGTCAACTCATTGTGACCGTTGGATAACTGACACTAGTCAGTCCAGACATCAGATTACGATGTCGTCTGGGCCCCTGTGTATAGAAAGTACTTCTGCTCACCCTTTTCGTACACACCACGTCAGACTCGCCCCTGTTATGACTCCTGCCACGTCAGAGTCGTCCCTGCTACTACTCCTGCCACACCTGAGTCGTCCCTGCTGTGACTCCTGCTACGTCAGAGTCGTCCTTGCAACAACTCCCCATAAGAGACTATTGTCACTGTCAGTGGAACGCCTTCCAACTGAACAAAAGAAATTAATGGAAAAATAAATAAAGAAATAACTTAGGAAAAATGAGAATAATTATTTTTGAGAATTTTACTTAAAATTTAAATATAATAAAAAAAATTGGCCTTCAGTTCTTTGAGTTGGGCAGGAGTAGGTATGGCCCTGGATAGTTCCTCTGATGTTATTTATGTTGGTTATCCTGGGCAGATGGTAATCCGATGTTCTGGAATCTCCTACCACTTGGATGGAGCACAAGTAGAATAGGTAAGGGCCGGTAGTAGTAGAATAATGTTAATAAGTATTATTAACACGTCTTGCTCCTTTATCTGGCGTCTATCCTGGAAGACCACGCCAGGAACAGAGCTGGTAAATAAAAGAAAATAAACTGGTTACCCATAGTTATGATAATATAACATTTAAGAATTGAAAAGAATGATAAATGCCAAAATCATTACTGGTAACCAGCAAACAAAAAGAAACAAACAGTGATACTCCTGGTATATCACCCTACCTGATTAGGAGAAGAGTGGAGGTGAAGTGACTCTCCAAACTTCAATCCACACCAGGTAAGGTCAATATTACCAGGAGTAGAAACTTTAACAAATCGGACACCAGGAACTAGTTTTGCCCCAGCCCGCCAGAGGGGGGGGGGGCGCAACGTAACTCGCTAATGGTTCCTGGTTGCCCGAACAACCTTAACCCCACTTACACCTACTTTTCCCTCACAGTCACTCCACCTCCTGACTGTCAGAGTGAAGCTGTGAGTGGAAACCAGTCTGGGGATGTTCAGGCTAACCTCCACTCTAACTCCCACTCTGATCAAGAGGATGACATCGTTAAGCCGCAATCCCCCTGATGGCAGGAGACATTAGCTGCCTGACTGCGGTGGAGTGAGGTTGTGCACAGCACCCCTCTGCTGTTTGTCAAGAGAGCTCTCATAGCAACAATATGGCGCTGAGTATCCGACGTAGGATAAACACTGTCAGCGTTGAGCTGCTTCGTGGGGCGATTTCCCCCTCTACGGCGCAGGTGTTGCTTCCGGCAATCATCCGGGAAACGTACGGAGTGCAGGATGATGAGGTTTATGGTGTGGCCCTGAATGGGGCCTATCGTCTATTCGTCAAGTTAAATTCGACGGCTGTGTACGAGTCGTTGGTGACGAAATTTGAGCATGTGAGTATTGATGTAACTCCAGCTGTCAAAGTGCGACTCATAGACGTTTCTCGCCACTATACGTGGGTGAAGTTGCGAAATGTCCCCTTCGAGGCTGACGAGGAGGACTTACGGAAGGTGTTTGCTGCTTATGGTACCGTGCATCTGGCAACCCAAGGCAAGTGGGCGGCAGGTGCGTACATGGGACGTCCGGAGGGTACATTCTCCCTCAAAATGACACTGAGGCACCCGATTCCGTCATACGTCGTGATGCCGGAGTTTAGGACCCAGATTCTAGTGGCGTATGCTGGGCAGCGACGGACATGCAGGTTGTGTGGGGAGTATGACCATATGGCAGCGACGTGTGGGAGGCAGTGGAGGGCGCCGGCGCAAACAGGTGGAGCACCAGTTACAGGTGTGGATGTCGTGGAGGAGAATTCCAAAGGAAATCGAGGAGATGGCCGTCTGTGGAGTGACATTGTGGAAGAGTCTCTTGTGGTGCATGATGGGCGTGGCACGAGTTGTGTGGAGCCAAAAATGGCCACTTTGCCGGTGACGGGGGAGGACGTGCTAATTCAGCAGGAGGTGCAAGAGCTGGAGGAAGAGCTCGACGAGGTATTGAAAAATTTACCTTCTTCGGGCGAGGATAATGGCTTGGTTCGTGAAATGGTGCCTGAGTTGAAAGGAGAGTGTGGCGGGACAGGCACGAGAAGGACGGAGGACAACTGCAGGCACAGAGAGGAGTCACCGAGCTCTGTGCGACAGGTCACAGTAGAGGTTGATATTCACTGTGAGGAATCTTCGGAAGACAGTATGGCGGTAGAGAGTGTCACGAGGAAGAGGGCGGCTGCGTCAGACTCAGATGATGTCCTGACACCCGCGCAGAGGTCTGGGAGGAAGGATGTATATTTTCGTGACAGCCAGGATAAGAGGCATCGAAAAGGGGGGGGGGGGGTGGATGGTGACAAACCACATGTTGACCCTGGGGCAAGAGGCCCTGGGAAGGGTGAGAGGAGAAAGGATTGGAAGCTTTAGAAAGGCCTTAAATGCATGACTGTGAATGTGAATGGACTGTGTACTGGTATGAAGAGGGAATGCTTTCGTATGCTCTTACGTCGATACAGAGTGGACGTAGTCTTTCTACAGGAGCATAATTTCAGGGAGGGTAAAGTGCTCGAGGTGGAAGGGTATACGGTGTTGACTCTGCCATCGGCATGTTTGAAAGGTGGTGTGGGTTTATTGATAAAGGAGGCGAGCCCGTTTGTGTTGCAAAGACGTGAAGGGGGTGGGGGGGGGGAGGGTGTTGCGTGTGGATGGGTGGTGGATGGGGCAGAGGGTAACCTTTGTAAGTGTGTATGCACCAGCTGAAAATGATATGAAAGTAAAGAGGGATTTTGTGTGTGATGATCTAGTTTTTGCTTTCCGTGGTTTACCTGAGGTGGCCATCGTAGGTGGGGACTGGAATTGTGTGATCAGGAGAGCGGATGTGGAACCTCGAGGGGCGGGGCATATGTTGACAGCATTACGCAATCTATTGGTGGACGTTCAGTTGAGGGATGTGGTAGGTGGGGGAGCGTGGGAGGTGGAGCATACTTTCGTGAGGCGAGGTTACGCGGCTAGGTTAGACAGGTTGTATATATCTCATAAGGTAGTGTCAAAGTCTGTCCGTACTATTGACCTAGCTTTTTCAGATCATAGGGCGGTTGTCGTAGAAGTAGAGTGGGATTCTCTAGCTTGTATCTCTAGGGGATATTGGAAATTAAATACGAGTCTGTTGGAAGATGAGGAGGGGTTAGGGGGTTTTCGGGAGCTGTGGGAGAGATTAACTGAGGAGGTACAAGGTGTGGAGGACGTGGTGACGTGGTGGGATGGTGTGGCTAAGGACCGGATTCGGCATTATTATGTGCGGGAGGGGAAAAGGATTAATTCTTTAAAATTTGGGTTGATTAATTATTTGGAGGACAGGTTACGAGGTTGTTATGTAAAAGGGACAGTAGAGGGTGTCTATCCGATGGACAACATTATGATACTTAAAGAGCGGTTGCGGGAAATTCAGGACGAGCGGTTCCAAGCGGTGAGAGTAATGGCGGGGGTGGAGGAGGTGTTATGGGGAGATAGGCCGTCTTCGTGTGTGTTGCGCAGACAAAAACAACGTCAGCAGGCAACAGCTATTCCATGTTTGGAGGTTCTTGAGTCGGTGGGTGGGTATAGGGCGGGTCAGGTAATCCACACTACGGATGGGATGGGGTTGTTTGCGGATATGTGGTACGAAAAGTATTGGCGGGAGGAAGGGGTAGGATTAGGGGATTTAGAGAGGGTGTGTGGAAGTGTGCCATGTAGGTTAGGACACAGTGATAGGGAAGCTTTGGGGGGGACATAACTGAGGGGGAAATATGGAGAGCTTTGAGTGCCATGCGAAAGGGCAAAGCACCGGGAATCGATGGACTGCCGGCGGAGTTTTATCAACAGCATTGGGAGTTAATAAAAGGTTTTTTGGTGAGGTTACTGAACTTGATGAAGGTAAGGGGAAGGTTGGGTGAAAGACAGGCAACAGCTGTAGTTGTTTTGGTACCGAAGGGTAAGGAACAGCGTTCGCTCAGGGACTATAGAACAATATCGTTGTTATGCGCGGATTATAAGTTATTTGCAAAAATTTTAGGAAATAGGCTCAAGTGTGTTGTAGGGAGGGTTGTATCGGAAACCCAGTTTGGGT
The DNA here is from genome assembly GCF_038502225.1 of Cherax quadricarinatus. Taxonomy (NCBI): domain Eukaryota; kingdom Metazoa; phylum Arthropoda; class Malacostraca; order Decapoda; family Parastacidae; genus Cherax; species Cherax quadricarinatus. The sequence continues at coordinate 5,001,812 of NC_091311.1, read as the reverse complement.
TGCCAGGTAGGTCTATGGGGGTGGGACATGGTCTTTTAAGGGATTTCGTGGAAGAAAAAGGGGGGGAAGGGGGGGGGGTTGGTTGCACTAGACTGGCAAGGAGCTTATGATAGGGTGGAGCGGGAGGCGTTGAGAGCTATCCTTAGGAAACAGGGCTATGGGGAGGAAATAGTGGGATGGGTAGAGGCGTTATATAGAGGGGCAATGGTGAGAGTACAGATTAATGGAAGATTAGGGGGGAGGATTGTCATGAGCAGAGGTCTTAGACAGGGGTGTCCTATGTCACAGCTTTTATTTGCATGCATACAGGACCCCTTTTATAGAATGGTGGAGCGCCATATGGGCGTTAGTGAAAGGGTTGGGGGGGGTACTCGGGGCGTTTGGCCTGTTCTCATAGGGTATGTAGATGATACCACTGTATTGGTTAGAGAAGGGATGTCCATAAAAGCCTTAGATGGAGTGGTCGACACGTTTGCATGTGCAACTGGTATGAGGGTAAATTCGGAGAAGTCCATGGTTATGGGGTTAGGAACTTGGGGGGAGCGGGTCGAGTGGGGTAGTGCAGTCGTAAAGAAGCGGGTGATGTCATTAAAAATTTGTGGTCTAATCTATGCAGATGATCTTGAGGTTGCACGTGTTAATAATTCGGTCAGGTTGGTAGAAAGGATACTGGGTCGATTGGGAGCATTGCGGCCTTATCATTTGACCCTTGTGCAGCGTGCCATTGTAATTAACGTTTTATTGTATAGCAAGGTTTGGCATGTAGCTGCCGTGTTCCCTTTAACGGGGACGGCAATTGCAACTATACTTAGAGGGGTTTTTAAATTTTTGTGGGGTTCAGGTTGTGATTGGCTTAGAAGGGATGTAGTAATGTTACCTGTGCGTCAGGGGGGGTTGGGTTTAATGAATTTAAAGAGGAGGGTCAAATGTATCTTTATTAAAAGGGAGGTGATGAGGGAGGGTGTGAGTGGGGGGGGTTGGTTAAGGTACACAATAAATTGAAACGCATGTTTTCTGGGACGGAGTTGAGGGAGTGTGAAACTATTTTGAGGGCAGCAGTGATGGTTAGGGATCTGGGTAAGGTAAAAATAAGTAGGCTGTGTAGGATGTCGGCGGAAAGGGTTGTGGCTCCGGTGGAGGGGATTTTCCCCATGTATGACTGGGGATGTATATGGAGAAGGTTTGGTAGGTTAAGGTTACAACCCCGTGGACGTGAGGTGATGTATCGGTTTTTGCATGGGATTTTACCATCGGGAGTGGTCTTACGAGCTAGACGGGTGGTTGAGGGGGGGGGGGGTATGTGGAATATGTGGCGGGGAGGATTCTGCATTCCATGTAGTGTATTTTTGTGAGGGGTTGGGGAGCGTCAGGGGTTGGTTGAGCAGGGTGTTGCATAAGATAAGTGGTCAATACTTCTCTGTTCTGCGGGCATTGAGTCTTGATGTGGGGGGTATGGATGAAAGTATTATTAGGGCTGTGGGGTACATTATGGTAGATTATGTCTACATTATGTGGGGAATGAGGGGGAAAGGGGTAAGTGAGGTGAAGAGGAGGGTATTGGCTGTTACGTTTTATAAAACGTTGTGTCGCAATAGAGAACTTTATGGGAGGAGGTGGGAGCGGGATTTCTCTGAGGGATATAGAGACATTACATTAGAGGTTTTATTAAATTTGTAAATTAGGTGGGTGGGGCAGGGTAGGGATGGTATAATGTATTATGTTAATGGCCTGTCAGGGGTGGAAACGGGGTCGCCTCCTGGTATGTAGCGGGTGAATGTGTATGAACTTGGGCGTATGATGTGTATTCATGGTTTGTGATGAGTATACTCAATATATGTGTTTGATTTTGCAGTAGGACATTGTTCTATGTATGTTACTCTTATGCATGTTGTTAGATGATTGTAGAGGTGTCAGTGTGTTGGATCCTTGTTTATTAATATATTCTGTGTTTGATGAACATATTGTTTTTACCTTATTCTCAATACAGTACGTTAATTGTATTTAACGTATACGGTGTCCTACTTTATAATTTACAAGTGACAATATATGTATATAATGATGTGTTTTGTTAATCATATAACAATGCAATTGGAATTAGTCGGTTATTGGTTATCATAGGTGTAGGGGTTTTCATGTATGGGTGAGGAGGGATATTTGTGTTATCTCAAGTTCATGTTTGTGTGGTTGTTCATGATTATCCTGTGTAAGACCTGTTTTTGTCTTTATCTATTTCTTGTATTGTATTGTTCTAAATAAAATATAAAAAAAAAAAAAAAAAAAAAAAAAAAAAAAAAAGATGGCAGGCGACTGTATGACTCATATCATGGCTTCAGTGAGCAGTCTGGGCAAAGTATGATATCTGACTGCTAGCTTGCTCACTCCCAGTTATGGTGTACACTGCTACTACTCGTAACTCCTACAAGTCACTCTCGCAAGCACCACTAAGCTGTACTGCGCCGAGGCAGTGACTGCAGTGAGACAGTACCAGTCGATAAGTGTTGTGCTGCACATCTGAAGAAGTCCTGCCCGGTTCCCGAACACTGATGATGCCTCACTCAATGGCACTGGTGGGTTGTGTCCCAGGTTGAGTAAACCCTGCAGCGACAACTCCATGATGACTGTTCCGAATGAGACCATATCTTGAAAAGTCATAGCTCAGCTGCAGCTATGTCCCTGATGTGTTGCAGTATCTGTCCAAATACAGGAAGGCATGCAGTGATGCCTCCGAGGCTCATTGCCTTGGATCATGATGTTTTAGCATACCCCCTTTTTCTATGTCCACATGTATATATGTGTTTTTATTTTGTGTTCAGTGCCCTGTTCCTGCGAGACAGAGACAAGTTTTTTTCACTCACTCATCATGGTCGAAGACGACCGTGGGTTGGTGGCCGAGCGATGTATACCCTGCTGGGGATTTATATTTCACTTCAGGCAGCTTTTATATTTTGCATCACCAGTGCTGCCATCTCGTGTGTCTTAGGACTGGCCTCAATCTGCGGAAGGCTGGCTCTCTCTCACTTGGCACTATGTTAACCTAGAGACAACGGTGCACTCTCTTTCTCCCTCGAGGGCATGGGCCTGGCTTATCAGGGTCACCTTAACACACTGCCTGTAATACCGGGAACCCAATAAAGTAAGATGGTGACTCCACAGCCTTATCATTCATCTTTATCTAGATATCAATAACCAAATTTTCGTTAATACCCAGTATGACCACTCAGTATGATTGGTGTTACCCAGTATGATCACTCAGTATGACTGATGCTACTCAGGATGCTCATACACAGTATGTGTGAAGCTACCCATATGATCACTCATTATGAGTGGTGCTTTCTAGTATGATCACGTAGTGTGAGTGGTTCTACCCAGTAAGTTCACTCAATGATTGGTGCTACCTAGTATGACCATTCAGTATGAGTTGTAATACTTAGTGTGATCACTCAGCATGATTGGTGCTATCTAGTATGAACACTAATTATGAGTGGTGTTACCTAGTTTGATCACTCAGTATGAGTGGTGCTACCTAATAAGATTACACACAGTATGAGTGGTGTACCTAGTATGATCACTCAGTATGAATGGTGCTACCTAGAATGATAACACACAGTATGAATGGTGATACGTAGAATGATCACACACAATATGAGTGGAGCTACCTAGTATGGTCACAAACAGTATGAGTGACGCTGCCTAATATGATCACTAAGTATGAATGGTGCTACTTACTATGATCACACACAGTATGAGTGGTGCTACATGGTATGATCACACACAGTATGAATGGTGCTACCTAGTATGATCACACACAGTATAAGTGGTGCTACCTAGTATGATAATACACAGTATGAGTGGTGCTACATAGCATAATCACACAGTATGAATGGTGCTACCTAGTATGATTACACAGAGTATGAATTGTGCTACCTAGCATGATCACACACAGTATGACTGGTGCTACCTAGTATGATCATACACAGTAGGTGTGGTGCTACCCAGTAAGTTCACTCAGCGATTGGTTCTACCTAGAATGAGCATTCAGTATGAGTGATGCTACCTAGTGTGATCACTCAGCATAAGTGGTGCTACCTAATAAGATCACACACAGCATGAGTGGTGCTACGTAGTATGAACACACACACAGTATGAGTGGAACTACCTAGTATGATCACACACAGTATGAGTGGAGCTACCTAGTATGATCACACACAGTATCAGTGGTGCTACCTAGTATGAAAACATACAGTATGAGTGGTGCTACAAAGTATGATCAAACAGTATGAATGGTGCTACCTAGTATGATCACACAGAGTATGAATAGTGCTACCTAGTATGATCACACGCAGTATGAATGGTGCTACCTAGTATGATCACACGCAGTATGAATGGTGCTACCTAGTATGATCACTCAGTATGAGTCGTGCTACCTGATAAAATCACACACAGTATGAGTGGTGCTACCTAGTATGATCACTCAGTATGAGTGTTGTTACCGTGTATGATCACTCAGTTTGAATGCTGCTACCTAATATAATCACACACAGTATGAGTGGTGCTACCTAGTATGAACACGCAAAGTATGAGTGGAGCTACCTAGAATGATCACTCACTATGAATGGTGCTACCTAGTATGATCACATACAATGAGTGGTGCTACCTAGTATGATCACACACAGTATGAGTCTTGCTACCTAGTATGATCACACACAGTATGAATGGTGTTCCTAGTGTGATCACTTAGTATGAATGGTGCTACCTTGAATGATCACACACAGTATGAATGGTGCTATGTAGTATGATCACACACACAGTATGAGTGGTGCTACCTAGTATGACCACACACAGTATGAGTGGTGCTACCTAGTATGATCACTCAGTATGAATGGTGATACCTAGTATGAACACACAAAGTATGAGTGGTGCTACCTAGAATGATCACTCAGTATGAATTGTGCTACATAGAATGATCACATACAATGAGTGGTGCTGCTGAGTATGATCACACACAGTATGATTCGTGCTACCTAATATGATCACAAACAGTATGAGTGAGGCTACCTAGTATGATCACTTAGTACAAATGATATGAATGGTGTGACATAGTATGATCCCACATAGTATGAGTGGTGCTAAATAGTATGAACACACACAGTGTGAATGGTACTACCTGGTATGAACACACACAGTATGAGTGGAGTTACCTAGTATGATCACACACAGTATGAGTGGTGCTACCTAGTATGATCACACACCATATTAGTGGTGCTACCTAATATGATAACGCACAGTATGAGTGGTGCTACATAGTATGATCACACAGTATGAATGGTGCTACCTAGTATGATCACACAAAGTATGAGTGATGCTGCCTAGCATGATCACACAAAGTATGAGTGGTGCTACCTAGTATGATCACCCAGCGTGAAAATTTGTCTGGACTGCCTCCATGTGAGTTGTCTACCTCTGTAAATAATTAAATTCACAAGCTTCTCTAGTCTACCTGGCCTGCCTGTAAATTACTGCAAATAATAACTTCTGTGTATAGTCAGCTTGGCCTAGCTTCTGTGTAACTCTGGGCGTGGATGCTAACTTAACCTAACTCGGTTAAACTGGTTCCTAACTGTGGCCTAGCTATGTTAATTTTAACCTAGCTATTCCACATCTGGTTCGAAGGACCACTTGTGAAAATTTGTCTGGACTGCCTCCATGTGAGTTGTCTACCCTGGCAAGCTCTGTTGACACCGAGCTCTGAGGTTGGTACCTCAGCCTCGCAAGTGGCTTATAGGACAGATTTTCATCAATGACTGATGTTGCAAGAAATCTTGCCTGCATGCACGTATGAAGGACTAACTTACTTGGTGTTGGAGAATCTATTATGGTCTTCAACCTTACTAAGCTTAGCCCCTCTGGACTTCCTCTCAGAACCACGTGCAACCGGGAGCCTTAATCCCTGCAATATTCAGTCGATATTAGTGACTTGCCTGCACCTCAGAAATTCCTATTTCCAAGGGGGTGTGAATCCCCTAGGCTACTATGCAGAAAGTGACACTAGCTTCTAGGCTGACAAGAAACGCCGGTACGTACTGGTCATGAAATGCCGGCTGCACGAAGGGCCCACACCTCAACTCACGCACAATTTTCCCCGGACACTAGTCAGAATCCTAAGAAAAAGTGGAGGTCTTGTCTTGCTGTATGGGCCTGATGGAGGAGGTCATCTACGGTAAGTCGAGGTGCCTCCACCAGATTCCCCCAGGTCTAGTATGTGAAGACACGTGGGGGCACCGCCTACTGATCATGGCACTTGCTCAGACAGTGTCAAGTCTCAGAAGAAAGGGCACTGTGGTCTCACACCCATGCCCCAGTATTCAAACTTGGGCTACCAGTTCTCCCTGGCTAACATAACTTAGTGTTTGCCTACATTATCGGCCTACTACTATCTACGTTAAGGACTTAGGTCTACATTATTATTATCTACAGTTGCCTCAATAATCCTAATATTAGTGTACTAACAGTATAAATTATCTACTTCTTCCCTGAAGGGTAAATTTATCAATTAAGAAGTACCTTCCAACCACCTTTGCCAACCAGGGTATGTGTGTGTGTGTTTTGGTTGGTTTTAAGGGCCACCCTATCCAGCCGTTCCTACACGGCGATGTTGGGATCTTTGTATGTCGTATCTGTTCTATGGAACTTTGGACCAAATAAATTTCCACATCCAATATGAGTGGTGCTACTCAGTAATTTCACTCAATGGTTGGTGCTACCTAGTATGATCATTCAGTATGAGTGGTGCTACCTAGTATGATCACTCAATATGAGTTGCTAATATGTGTTAACATCCAATGACTGTGTTAACTCCAACTATCACATCTCCATGAACCCCTTTCCACAAATGATGACAGCGGAGGGTCTGTAATTACAGTGATTTCTGGAGATAAATTTCTACTGGGCCGGCCGCCATTTCCCGCTTAGGCCTGCCGATGCTTCACATCCCAGTCAAGTGTCCACCAGTCTGTTTGGCTCTGCTTCCTGGTCAGTCTTTGTGTCCTAGTGTTTTATTTGTTTATTTGCATTACTTCCAAGGGGTTGACCCGAGTTTGCAAGTTAAGACAAGCCACCAAGCCAGTCTGTGGGGGGGAGACCAACCCTACACCATCCAGCCTGTCTTAAACCAGCCTTACCTGCTAGCTAGCTTTCCACCCCTGCTGTGCTCATTGTTACAAGTTCTCAAGCCAGTCTGTGTGAAGGGTTAAGCCAAGAAAGCCAGCCAACTAACCCAGGTGACTTAACCCAGTACTCATGCAAGCCATGTGAGTTCCAGCCTTCACCATCACTTTGTTCTTCCAGTTCAAGCTGTTCTGAGTGCTTTACCATCCCTGTAGTGTCGTGGTATTTTGTGGGTTTTTTTTTAAGCCAGCCCAGCTTAGAATATTTTTGTGCCTAGTGTGGGTGTCATGTGGGGCTTACGCCACTCATCCCGTAGGCCTAGTCACCACGTGGTGTCTCATCGCACTGCCTCACTCACCCATACCCACCTCTTTTTTTGTACTCTTATAATGGGTTCTAGCACCTTATTTTAAGGACCACATAGGGGGTCAAGATGAAAGATTGTTCCTTCGACCCTGTGTGCCTACGTAAAAGCCTCCTGTGTGAGTCCATCATCAATTTAAGTGCAAAAACTTCAAGAATTCGCCAGGTGGTGGAGAGTTGCTCCAGCTAGAACCAACCTTCCCTCACCTCATATACTACTCTCATTCTCCACCAACGTCGCTACAGTGATGATATTTTTATAGAGACATTTGCGAGCGTTGAGACAATTTTCCAGTGATTTATTAGTGACATTCAGTGACTCTTGATTAGACTGTGTTTATTACATTCTGTTTGCAATATTATTTTTTTTCTTCTTTCTTCAGTGTTTAAATATTTGTGCTTTATTTTTATGTCTGTTGTGCTGAGTTCACTTTTTTTATGTACACGTGCAGTAAGTACTTTTCAAATTTTCCTTGTTGTGTGCAATTTATAAGCAGTATAAACTTGTGTTTGCACTTCATAAACTATCGTGTGTTCACAGTACTGTGTTCCTTGCCTAGTAATTTATGCAGTGAAGTAATTAAGTAAGTTGTTATCTTATATTCTGCATCACAATTCAGTGTTGTCACAGTTATTTTTTTTTCTCCCAGCATTTGTGTCCTTGCTGATTTTTTTTTTTTATTCATTCATTTGCCATTTTTTCTGTGTGTTGAACATTCATGTGTTAATTCTTTTCATTTAGCCAGTGTCTAATTTGCCTTATCTCCACAAACAATAGTGCCATTAATTTTGTTTGAAGCAAGATAATTATTTTCCAATTTTTGTCACCCCAAGCTTCCTTGCAAGAAAATTCTCATAGTATTGCGCATATATTGATGTGTTGTGTTCCTGCCTTATTGTGAGTGTTTACCTTTCTCTGTTTTGTATTTCATTACCCTTTATTAATTTTCATATTTTATTGAACAAATTCACTCTTAGTGCAATTTTTAACTTTTTAAAAGTAAATCATTCTTTTGCTTGTTCAGTAAGTGTTGCTTAAGCTGCAATTAAGAGTTAAAGTGTTCAATCAATTCATTCCTTCATAATTTTTAATTGTTTTTGTAAACTGCATTTTCTTGTGTATGCAATTTTTTTATTATTGAGTATTGACTCATTTACAATGATTCTTGTGTAAATATTGTGCTGCCATTAATTTTTTTCTTTCACAAATTTTTTTATGTAGTGTTGTGTTGTGTAGTTCCTTTGATTATAAATTTTTATTTGCAATATTGCTACAGTTTATTTCAGTGCAATATTCTGTGATTTCAGTTTTATATTTTTTGTTCTGTGCTTAATATTTTATTCTTTGTGTCATTTTATTTCATTTTTAGTGAATTGCTTTCCCAGTCCATTTTAATTTTGCACAAGGTTTATCGATTCCATTTTATCATTTTTGTTTGATTTATCATTTATTGTTGAATTTCTTTATTGAATTGAGAGTAAAGACAACTCACTGTGCCATTAATTCAATTTAAAGTAAATTTGTGAAAATTTGATTTGAGTAAAGTACAATTTCTCTTGATTTTCAAAGTGTTGCTTACCCAGTTGAGTATATTATTTTTATGTGAGTTTTCCTTGCTTCCAGTGTGACTTGTCAATTTTCCTTTACTTACGCAGAATAGTTAAGTGTATTCTTCCCATTTAAGTTTACTGTGTTGTGTGTTCCTCAGTTATATTTTTTTTTATGTTTCTCTAAACTCTTGTTTCATATTTTGCAAGCATCTCTCAAGTCTTCTCGAGCGATGCCTTAGCACATTCTGCTAGTCCAAGCAATAATGCCTCAGTCCAAAATTCGAGTAATTCTTTATCAAACGATAGACACACTCAGACTTCAAGCCTTCACAATTTTAGTCGTGACCCTTATGATGCTATGCCGTTGTTCAATGGGAATCTAGACAACCTGGAAGCATGGTTTACAGCTGTTCATACTAGAGCAAATGCCTCAGTAGATGGCCTCCCATCTGAGATTTGTATAATTAGTATCGGAAAGGAAAGTTTAGCTCGTTCGCCAGCCGCCTCGAATGTCTTTAACTTGATACGGAATATAGACTTTCAGGGTCTCACCAAATGGGCATATTATGAGCAGTTAATGCGTAACTATCTTGACCCAGTGAGAGTAACTGATCCATTCATGGTGCTTAAGGAATTAGTGTGCACAGCGCCAAGGCCAGAGGAATCATTAGATGAGTTTGCCCTTTGTTTAAATAACCTCATGACCTCATTCGTTAGGGCCGGTCAACATTTCAAGTACCTAGCAGACGATGATAAACGAGCTCTTGAAGGGTTTGCCAAATTAGAGTTATTAAACAGTTAATGCCACCAACTTCTATGTATGTGTATAATTCCAGTCCTCTAACTGCCTCAATGGGACCACTTGCAGCCCTCATCCATATGCGTGACTTGTGTCCCGTGGGAACCTTCCCCTATTGAAGGCCTACGTCAGCTGCTTCGTCTAATCCCCTACCTCCTCTTGTTTGTGCTACAACCAAAACTCCTGATCAAAATCACTCGCGATCGTCATCCAAAGCTAGTGTCAAGAGTCATCATTCTCGTAGCACTCGTAGTATGTACAGTACACATAGCCAAAGAACCTGCTATAATTGTGGTTACCGTGGCCACATCGGGGTAAATTGTCCTGATAGTTGCTCTAAGAGGTATTGTAATGCTGATGGGTACCAGTCCGATCTGCCTTACTGTACTTATCACAGAATTCATGGTCATGACACATCACAACCTGCAGTACTCTAGATCCCTCCATGGCCATTCCAACCGCAGAGCCAGGAGAGGAAATAGAGGTCGAGGTTCTCAGACTAACCAGAACCAGCCTCATTCCTCCAATTCGGGGAAATCTGAGTGCCCCAGTCAACCCGTCCCATGGTGACAGTAGGTGATAATGAGTTCACCATCCCCGTTCACAATTCCTTTGACACCTTAAACAGTCTCGAGAATGGCAATCTCACTAATGATGTTGCTTCACACGTCTCTGACGTAGATGATTTTGGGGATGAAGTGGAACATGCCTTACCAGGTGAGAAGATGGGTATAACGAACTTATTGTCCCATCACATTCCACTTGAACCTAGTACTCGACCTATCTACATACCTGCGTACAGAATGCCTCATTCCCAAGTTGCTGTCGCAGAAGAATTGATCAATCAGATGCTCGATGATGGAGTTATTGCACCTAGCAATTCACCCTGGAATGCACCCTTGATCCTAGTACCTAAGAAGGACAGTACTTGGTGCCCAGTGATTGACTTTAGGAAGTTAAATGCGAAAACTATTCCAGATCGCTTCCCACTTCCTGTACTTGGTGATCCTTTACGTAACATCAGAGATAACAAAGTCTTTTCGACCCTGGACTTGTTACAAGAGTTTTGGCAAGTCCCTCTTCATGAGGACAGCCAAGAGTTAACAGCATTCTCCACTCCCACAGGTCATTATCATTTTCTCCGTATGACTTTTGTGTTACAATCTTCCCCAATAACGTTCTCAAGGCTCATGATCAATATCTTTAGAGGTCTCGTAGGTAAGGCACTTATGGTGTACTTAGATGACGTAATCGTCATGTCTGAAGACGTGGATACACATTTGAAAAAACTTGATGTAGTGCTTGGTAAGCCAGTTTAAAGATCAAACTCCAATTGTCAATTTTTCAGGTCAGAAATTAAGTTTCTGGGTCACATAGTCACTCCTAGAGGGGTTACGACTGATCAAAGTAAATAACTGCAGTACTAAATTTTCCATCTCCCAAAACTGCTGATGACATAAGATCCTTTGTGGGTCTAGCAGGTTTTTATAGATCTTTCATTGTTAATTTTTCCTCCATAGCAGCTCCTCTAACTGAGTTGCTTAAGAAAGATGCTCCTTTTGTTTGGACCTTCTGTCAAAAACGAGCATTACAAACACTAAAAGAAAAGCTAACATTTGCTCCAATTTTGAAATTTCCAAATTTTTCTAAGCCCTTCTATCTGACAACTGATGCTAGTTCAATTGGCATAGGTGCTGTACTAGCTCAGAAGACTGATGGCAAGTACAACGCAGTTGCATTTGCTAGTCGAGTCCTTACAAAGGCTGAATGTAATTATACAGTAACGAAGCAAGAAGCTTTAGCAATAGTATGGTCTTTAAAGCACTTCCGAGACATTATTTATCAGTACTCTGTTCATGTCTTGACAGACCATGCTCCACTGATACCTTTATTCCAGAATAAACAACCTACTGGAAGGTTAGCCAGATGGACCTTGACTATCCAAGAGTTCAATCCTACCTTTGAACAATTACCTGGCAAGTCAAATGTAATCACAGATACTTTATCACGACATGTTAGTATAGTAACTGCAGACCCTCCATTTACTGCCGAGAATGTAAAGAATGCTCAAAGAACAGATCCCATGTGGTCTGGTGTAATTCGATTCCTGCTCCAGGAAGATCTTATTCTGACTGTGAAGCCACCAGCACCCATTAGTGACTTTGTCATGAGTCAAGAATTACTGTATCGAACAGCCAAGTTGGGTACTCCTAGCAGAAGGGTATACCAGTTAGTAATTCCACATTCACTAGTGAATGTAGCCTTACAGCTAGTTCACGACTCACCAGGTGTTGCACACCCTGGTATGGATCGTTCTGTGAAACAAGCCACGTATGGCAACTGACATTTCCGAGTATGTTAAATGTAGTGTCTGTATGCAGCATAAAGGAAATGTCAATGGTCCTAACCCAATCCAGGTGTATCCAACCACTAGCGAACCGTGGGAAAGAGTTGCGCTTGATTTGTTAACCAATTTTAAATGTTCCCTCCAAGGCAACAAACATCTGTGTGGTATGGTAGACCATTTCAGCAGATATTGTGAGTTAGTTCCTATTGCAGATAAGACCGCAGAGACAGTAGCTAAAGCGTTTAAGGAACGCATTATCTGCAGGCATACAACCCCTAAGTCCCTAGTAACAGATAATGGAGGTGAATTCTATAATGAGATTCTTGAAAATTTGTGTACCTTGTACAAGATCTCTAAATCCACCATTGTTCCTCATCATCCTGCCAGCAATGGGTTAGCAAAACTAACCAATAATAAAGTACTTGATGTTTTGAAAGCCACTATCAACCCCAATAGTGAAACTTGGGATGAAGCACTTAGTATGAGTCGTATTACCTAGTATGATCACTTAGTATGAGTCGTATTACCTAGAATGAGCACTTAGTATGAGTCGTATTACCTAGTATGATCACGTAGTATGAGTCGTATTACCTAGAATGAGCACTTAGTATGAGTCGTATTACCTAGTATGATCACTTAGTATGAGTCGTATTACCTAGAATGAGCACTTAGTATGAGTCGTATTACCTAGTATGATCACTTAGTATGAGTCGTATTACCTAGTATGAGCACTTAGTATGAGTCGTATTACCTAGTATGATCACTTAGTATGAGTCGTATTACCTAGTATGAGCACTTAGTATGAGTCGTATTACCTAGTATGAGCACTTAGTATGAGTCGTATTACCTAGTATGTGCACTTAGTATGAGTCGTATTACCTAATATGAGCACTTAGTATGAGTCGTATTACCTAGTATGAGCACTTAGTATGAGTCGTATTACCTAGTATGATCACTTAGTATGAGTCGTATTACCTAGTATGATCACTAGACCAGTCCAAAAATACATGTCAATTTTAAAGCTTCACAGGAAGGGCGCTTCACATTGTAATTTTCCACTATATGAACAAGTACTGTCTGCCCAAATTTTGACCATTTTATGCATATTTAAGATAAGATAAGATAAGATTTCGTTCGGATTTTTAACCCCGGAGGGTTAGCCACCCAGGATAATCCAAGAAAGTCAGTGCGTCATCGAGGACTGTCTAACTTATTTCCATTGTGGGCCTTAATCTTGTCTCCCAGGATGCGACCCACACCAGTCGACTAACACCCAGGTACCTATTTGCTGCTAGGTGAACAGGACAACAGGTGTAAGGAAACGTGTCGAAATGTTTCCACCCGCCGGGAATCGAACCCGGACACTCCGTGTGTGAAGCGGGAGCTTTAGCCACCAGGCCACCGAGCCACCGATTTTGGACATGATACATAGTTGTACAAGGAATTATAATAGTTGAGTGAACATGCCAGAAGTCCCTTGTATGCAGACCATTATGGCCAGGCTTAAAATTAACTTATAATTGACAAGCAATGATATATTCAGTGGTAAAATTTACAGTAAATAATTTACAATATGAAGTACAACTGAGTATCTGAAACAATGAAATTTGAACATTTTGATATTGAAGTATTATAGTTGTACAAATTTATCTCATTACAATGTATGACGAACAAGATGATCAGTTTGCTATATGTTGTCTTGAAGTTTTAAGATTTAAGTAATTGGGAGAATTATTGGTATTGTTAAATATTGATTGTTGATTATTTAGTCCTGGGTGAGAAAGTGGTTTTTTAGAAGAGTCTTAAATTGATTTTCAGGACTGGTTACTTTAGTATGTTCTGGTAATGAATTCCAGATTTTGGGGCCCTTTATGTGCATAAAGTTTTTACAGTGTGATATGGACACAGGGTACATCAAAAAGAGATCTGTGTCTTGTGTTATGGTCGTGTGTCCTGTTAAGGTTCGTGAGAAGTTTGAGTGGAGGGTTTATGTTTGTGTGTAGTGTTCTATGTATGTAGTAGGCACATGAATAAGTATGATGTTCTTTATGGTGAGCAAATTTCGACTTTCGAATAGAGGTGGAGTATGCTATCGCGAATTGGAATTTATCATTCTTATTGCAGCCTGTCGCTGGGTTATTAGTGATATTAGGTGATGTAACGTTGTTGAGCCCCATGCACAAATTCCATATGTGAGATAAGGGTAGATGAGTGAATGATACAGTGCAAGGAGAGCTTCTTAGAAATTTGTTGTATGTGTGTCTGGAATTTAAGGCTACTGTCAAGGTAGATTCCTAGGAATTTTTCCTCTGTGCGTCTTGTGATGGGTGATCCTTTTAGCGTTATGTTAGGTGGAACATTTGCAGCTCTGTTTCCAAACTGAATGAAATGGGTTTTGCCAGTATTTAGGGTAAGTTTATTCGTCATCATCCAGGTAGATATTTTCTGCAATTCAGCATTGACAGTGTTGGCGAGTATGACTAGGTTTGGGTGAGAGAAGACGTATGTAGTGTCATCTTCAAATAATATGGGTTTGAGTAGCTGTGATGCATTCGGTAGGTCACTGAAGTAGATGAGAAAGAGGAGTGGGCAAAGGACACTTCCTTGTGGGACACCAACTGTGATTGGTTGTGTGGAAGAGTTTGCGCCATTTGCGTACACGTATTGGCTTCTGTTATTAAGGTATGACTTTAGGTAGTTGAGAGAGTGCCCTCTTATACCATAGTGTGTTAATTTAGTGCGCAGCAGTTCATGGTCGATAGTATCAAAAGCTTTACTTAAGTCAATGAAAGTTCCCAGTGGGACTTCTTTCTTCTCAAGAATGGTATATATTAGCACTAGCATGTGTATAATAGCATCATTTGTGCTTTTATTATTCCTGAATCCAAACTGACAAGGGTTTAATATGTTGTTTGAGACGAGGTAGGAACAGATCCGTCTATGAATTAATTTTTCAAAGATTTTAGAGAGTAGTGGTAAGTTAGAAATTGGTCTATAGTTATTCAAGTCGGCTTGATCACCTCCTTTGTGGATCGGGATGACCCTCGCTATTTTAAGAACTGCTGGGAAGGTGGAAAATTCAATGGATTTGTTAAAGATTGTTGCAGTAATTGGTGACAGTACTTGTGATGCTTGTATGTAAGTAAAAGTAGGCAAGTTGTTTATGTCTCCTGCCTTGTTCTTAAAGGTGTTGATGATGAGCAAGACCTCTCTTGGGTTGGTTGGAGCTAGGAATAGTGTATTCGGGTAGGTGCCCGTGAAGTAGTCTGATGGTGTTTGAGCTTGGGATTTTGCTCGCTAGATTCTTTCCTATGGTGGAGAAGAAAACATTGAGTCTGTTTGCTGTTTCAGTTGGTGGGAGTTGGGGTTCGTCTGATTTTGTTAATTTGTTTGTTTTGTTTTTTGATATTTTTTTAGTTCCTACAATTTTAGATAGGGTTTTCCAGATATTTTTTTATATCACCTTTGATGTTTTGTAATGTTTTCATAATGCAGTTTTTTTGACCTTCTTATCAGGCTGGTAAGGACAGACGAGTAACATTTTGACTGGTCACTAGTTATTTGACCCATTCTGCACTGTTTTTCTTATAGGTGCTTTGTATTAACTGATTTGAGGATGGTGGGTGTCAGCCAGGGACTATTTAGTCTCTCTGCTGTGAGCTGTTTAGTTTTTTTAGGGCAATACTTGTTATAGAGGTAGTGGGTTCTTTTTATAAAATTATCAATACATTCATTAGTGTCTGTATATGTTTCAAGCTCATTATGCCAGTCGACGTTATTCATAGCTGCCATAAAGTTATTTACAGCTATTTTTTTTATGCAGTCTGAAGGAAACTTTAGTAGTGTCTTGGGGCAATTTACCTAGGTTGGTTATGAGAAAGGTTGGGTAGTGGTCTGTGGTGTTGTCTGTGGTCTGTGGTGTTGTCTGTGATTATGCCTGAATTTAAAGGGGATATGGTGTTAGTCCAGATGTGGTCCAATAAAGAGATACTATTCTTGGAAATTCTTGTAGGTTTTGATATTGTTACTAGCAACAAGCAGTTGCTCATAGTGTTTGTGAATTCAGTTACTTGTGGGTCCTGGCCATGTAGTAGATTTATGTTGAAATCTCCTGCTACTAGTAAGTGGTCTTTGTTCATATGTGCATCAGTTATCAAATTCCCTAATTTTTCACTAAAGTGGTAAATGTTTGACTGTGGTACTCTGTAGATGTTTATGACTGTGATGGGTTTTTGCAGGTCTTTTGATTTAAATTTAGCTATAATATATTCACCATGTTCATCCCTTGTGCAAGAATTATTGATACATTCAAGTTGATTTGAGTAGCATATAGCTGTTCCACCCCCTTGCTGGTCTGTCCTACAGTTGTGTATGGCTGTGTATACAGGAATGTCATAGACATCTGTAGTACTAGGGAGCAGTCAGGTTCCCGAGCGCGGAGCAAAAAAAAATTCGAAAAAATATGAAAATGGAGTTATTGTTACCAAAAAATAGCTGAACTTTCTGGCTACACGCTGGTATAATTATTATCCTTGTACGATGTTTCTAAAAGGAATTACAGCCATTTATAACAGGCATGGTGACAGTGCTGACGCGTCATATTGCGTAAAAAATGTGATGCCCTAGGGGTAGAAATTTCTATCGGTGTATCCCCTGAAGGTTCGTTCTCTCATACAGATGATGAGAGAAAACAATTTTTCAATGGTTAACTGTAATAAAAACTCGTAGGTCACGCAAAAAGTGTAAAATAAAGCGAATTTTGCGGGGAAAAAAATTATTTCCCGGGCAGCTGGGGTGCCGCGCGCTTCGGCCTATATCTCGAAAGTAACCTATTTACCTATTTAGGTCCACCCTATCGTTATTTATGATTGAATTGACTTGATTTTCACAACAAACATAGGAGAATGCTTGATTTACAAGGTAGAGTGTACCTTTCTGAACTATCCCAAATATTTTTAGATTTACGTGGGAAACAAGACCGACATCTTCCAATATGAAAAAAAAGTTATGAAACCCATTTTTTTTAGCATGAAGATAAGGTTTATTTTAGAATTGGTACACTTACAGTGATGGAATTAGAGGTGTTCTATCAGCAGCAAGTGTCAAAACCACTTTTCCAAGTACCTGTAAGTGGGACTTCGCTGCCAAATGCAATTTTTCGAAAATTTTGCATATTTCATTTCCTTTTTGGCCGATATGATTGAAACTTCAGCACAGGAGGTTTGATGTAAGCTTCTAATAGTACACCAAAAATGAACGTAATCGGTTGAAAAATAAAAAAGTCGACCCAGTGAACCTGACTGCTCCCTAAATTTAGCCAGGTTTCTGTGAGTGTGATGATTGACATTCTGGAATTAAGGGAATTGAGTAATGCATATTTAAAGGTTTCAGAAAACTTTATCTTTCGTTTCTCCCTATCGCTGATGACATCCTCAGCATCGAGTATTAAAGTGCATCAGAATGGTGTTTAGTAGTGTGTCCCCTCGAGTTTTTCTCAACTGCCCGGCTTCCAACACGAGGTGACGTACTTCGCATGTCACAATTCTTTCGCCTGAAGCAGAACCTACTCTCACTTTTCGTCACCTTGATCTATGTCCGGTCCTGGAACGAGGCTCTGCGTGGCATGCAAGTCCTTTGCAAACCCTTTAAGCATATCTAGAGAAAGAAATCGCGAATGCTGCTGCCATCACCTTTGCATGCCATCGTTGGTATCTGGGGGAGCACCTGGTGGGATTGGCGTTCTTTGACGAGAAAGTGGATACTGCAACAAAGAGCAAGATGGTGACTATCCTCGAGTGAGAAAAGATACCAGGGTGCCCCCGTCGCTTGCAAAGTGTCCCAGAGATCGGAGTCGGACTGGAGGAGTTGACTAAGAGGAAGCTAAAGATGTTTACTGTCATTTCCTGAGCAGAGGAAGGAGAAAGAAAAATCTTCCTTCTTGAATGAAGACCCCGAAATATGGAAGACAAACATGACGTTCCTCGAAATGAAGAAGTCTGTGGGCTCTTTGAAGGTTGTGAGCAACGCAGCAGAAAGAGTTGTTTCCCTCGTTCAGATTTTCAACGCATTGCTGACCAAGGAGAAGGAGCAGAAATTGCACAGGGTGGATCACCGTCGCCGCTTCCCTGCTCCGACTAAGGAGAGACTAATGAAGAAGGGTGCTTGCTGGATTTCAGAGGGACAGATTGAAGTCCCACCTTATTTTGTCATTCAAGTAGGCACGAGGAAGCATTATTACCAGCAAACGAGCGCAGCGACATCTTACTGGCAGTTGGTGTGACAAATGAGTGACCCGACACGACCAGATGCTTTCGAGAGGTTAATAACTTTTTCCTTATATAAGATAGAGACTTAATTTCTTTTGAATCTTTTAGGCTCATGAAATAGATTGTTATTAATCGTTTGTTTCGCTGAAATTCCATGGGAACCCCCCAGAAAACAACGGTATTTGAGGGGATGTTTGACCAAATTTCGATGTTTGTTCAACTTATGCGAACTGCGTGAGATTTTCTGTTGTCACACTATGTTTTCTTTACTGAATTCGAAAGAGAAAAGATGGGAGAATATGAGTAAGAATTTCCATTAACGTTTTTGCAACTTTTAGTGGGAGAAATCAACTGGGGAAAACACACATTTTCAGTGATTTTTCAGTTGAATACATAAGTCCAGTGGTTGGTGAAGGTCGATCAAAACCGACGATTTCTCATCCAAGAATTTATGATAAACCCGTTGCTTTTTTTAAATCTCGTGGCACCTCCTCTTCACTACACATTTAATCACTCGCTCGTGTAGCGCTCAACAAAAGTGCTAAAAATTGGTTATTGATTCATTGATTCAGCTTTCAGAGAATTGGAGCTATGCTATGTGAAAGAGGAACAAAACTTAAATTTTCTTCAGTTTCTCTTCTGTAAAGTAAAAGGACACAAGTGCAACTAATGTGACATTTATTGTGGCAACGTTTCGCTCTCCAGGAGCTTTATCAAGCCATTACAAACAATACATGGACACAGAGGGTATATAAAGGCTCAGAGTGAGGTGAATACTAGTGAGGTACCATTCCGATGTTCACTAGTGGTAGTAGTAGTAGTAGTAGTGGTAGTGACAAAAGCAATTAATTCGTACATGAGTAAAAGGATATAAAAGCTATTACTTGGGTAACATAAAAATAGGTTGGACAAATATAAACTGGAATGAGGCAGGTTGTTTCAGTGTTCACTCTCTGTGCTTTGTGTAGTATAACAGGAGAGACTATGTGACGGCAGGGTTTACTGTTTTCAGGAGGATTCTTGCTAAGACTTCGGAGATGGTGAAGCTGCCGTTGTTTTGTTTAATTGTATTCGAAACAGCGATCAGTGCTGATTCAAGGCACTTGCGTGTGCGGAAATTAGTTTCTTTTATCACTAATTGGGCGTCTCTGAATTTCATAAGATGATTGGTGGAATTTCGGTGTTGTACACAGGCGTTGTTTAAGTTGTCGTTCCTACATGCGTATATGTGTTCATTGAGGCGGGTGTCGAGGTTTCTTGCTGTTTCACCTACGTAGATCTTGTCACAGCCTCCACAGGGTATAGTGTAAACTCCTGCATTGACTGGTTCGTGGTGCTTGGGTTTTGTCCTGGTTAGATCCTTTATTGAAGTGGTAGAAGCGATGGCGACTCTGGTGTTAGCTTGTGAAAGTACTTTTGAGACGTTTAGTGCAACCTGGCTGTTGGGAAGAATTATAACTTTGTTGGGAGCGGTGTTGATGCGTGGAGAATTGATGATCTGAAGAGCTCTTTTCTTGCAGTCTTTGATGAAAAAAGAAGGAAATTGTAACTCAGTGAATGTTTATGATTTCCAATTTATCAAACCCACCTAAAAAAGGTTCACTTCTATTCCCGTCAAGATTTCAGCCAAAAGGCATCATCCGGGTTTTTTCCCAAGGCATAAATTTGTGGGCCCCCAAGGGTTTTTTGACGAGGGAAACCCCATTCACCAAAAAATTTCCCGAGTTAAAAATTTTTCTTTTCCAAAAACTGCAAAAGAACTCTTCAGATCATCAATTCTCCCATCCTTTTCTCCCAAAAGATAATTCTTCCCCCCAACCAAATTCCCCAAAAGTCTCAAAAATACTTTCCGCTAACACCCGAGTCGCCATCCCCCTTCTACCATTAATAAAAGGGTCTAACAGGACAAAACCCAAAACACCCAGACCAGTAATGCAGGGTTTACTCCCTGTGGGGGCTGTACAAGATCTTGGTGGAAAAAGCAAAAAACCTCAACCCCGGCCCCAATTTCCTTACGCATGTAGGAACGACAACCCAAAAAAAAGCCTGTGCCCCTTTTGAAAATTTCCCCCAAAACCTCCATGAATTCCCAAAAGCCCAATTAGTGATAAAAAACTAATTTCCGCACACCAAAATGCCTTGAATAAAAAAATGATGCTGTTTCGAAAACAATTAAACAAAACAACCCCACCATCTCGAAATCTTGAAAATCCTTGAAAAATAAACCCTGCCGTCACATAGTCTCTCCTGTTATACACAAAGCACAGAGAGTGAACACTGAAACAACCTGCCTTTCAGTTTTTATTTATTAACCTATTTTTTTTTTACCCAAAATAAAACCTTTTTTCCTTTTTAAATCATGTACGAAATTTAAATTTCTTTGTCCTACCACACTTCTACTCTACCACTAAAATGAAAATCAGATGGGTTTTACTAAAAAAATTCCCCCCCTCCTCTGAACCTTTTATACCCTCTTTTCCCTTTTTTTTGAAGGCCGATAAATCTGGAGAGCGAAACGTTGCCACAATAAAAGTCACATTAGTTGCACTTTGTCCTTTTACTTTACATATTGTGTTAAATTTTACCCCCAACCCTTTCAGTTTCTCTTCTGTCGGCAGAGAAAGCCATTTGTACGACCCCAAAATTGAACGGAAAATTTTCCCAAATTGGTGTAGATTTCTTTGGAAAGTGTCAAAATGAAAACCCTTGGGGGCGAACAATTTTCCCAACTTTTTTTTGGACCAGTTTAATTATCCGGATGAATCACCCAGTATGAGTGCTTCGGGATCATAACACACACATTTTGGGTGCTTCCTGGTATCCTCCCAAAATATGATGTTCCTTTTATAACACACACAGGTTGGTGCTTTGGTATCAAAAACACACAGTTGATTTTTAACATTTTGATCCCCTCAGTATGAGTGGTCTTCCCGGGGGGCCCTTTAAGGGACCAAATTTTGATTTTGATTCCTTTCAGGCACCAGCGAGGCTGGGGTGCTGAAGGGTGGGATGGGCGTCCCCTGCGTCCCGGTGCCAGTGGTTGAGGGCAGGGAAGGGGGCACGGTCCTCATAGTCTTGTAGTCTTGGACCAGGGAGGTCCTCATAGTCTTCTGGTCAGGGCTCAGGGAGGTCCTCATAGTCTTATGGTCAGAGACAAGAGAGGTCCCCACAGTCTTGTGGTCTGGGACTAGGAAGGTCCCCATACTCTTGTGGTCTGGGACCAGGGGGGGTTCCATAGTCTTATGGTCTGGGCCCAACAAAATCCTCATAGTCTTATGGTCAGGGACCAGGGATGTCCTCATTGTCAGAGACTAGGGAGCTCCTTGTCTTCTGGTCAAGGACCAGGGAGGTCCTTATAGTCTTGTGGTGCTGGACTAGGAAGGTCCTCATAGTCTTGTGGTCAGGGACCAGGGAGATCCTCATAGTTTTGTGATCAGGGACCAGGGAGGGAGGCCCTCATAGTCATGTGGTTAGGGGCCAAGGAGGGAGGGATGTCCTCATAATCTTGTGGACAGGGACCAGAGAGGTCCTCATAGTCTTGTGGTCAGAAACCAGGGAGGTCCTCATAGTCTTGTGATCAGAGACCAGGGAGGTCCTAATAGTCTTGTGGTCAGAGACCAGGGAGGTCCTCATAGTCTTGTGGTCAGAGACCAGGGAGGCCCTCATAGTCTTGTGGTCAGGGACCAGGGAGGTCCTCATAGTCTTGTGGTCAGGGACCAGGGAAGTCCTCATAGTCTTGTAGTCTGGGAGCAGGGAGGTGCTCATAGACTTGTGGTCAGGGATCAGGGAGGTCTTCATAGTTTTGTGGTCAGGGACCAGGGAGGTCTTCATAGAGTTGTGGCCTAGGACCAGGGAGGTCCTCATAGTCTTCTGGTGGGCTCAGGGAGGTCCTCATAGTCTTATGGTCAGAGACAAGAGAGGTCCCCACAGTCTTGTGGTCTGGGACTAGTCCCCATACTCTTGTGGTCTGGGAGGGGGGGTTCCATAGTCTTATGGTCTGGGCCCAACAAAATCCTCATAGTCTTATGGTCAGGGACCAGGGATGTCCTCATTGTCAGAGACTAGGGAGCTCCTTGTCTTCTGGTCAAGGACCAGGGAGGTCCTTATAGTCTTGTGGTGCTGGACTAGGAAGGTCCTCATAGTCTTGTGGTCAGGGACCAGGGAGATCCTCATAGTTTTGTGATCAGGGACCAGGGAGGGAGGCCCTCATAGTCATGTGGTTAGGGGCCAAGGAGGGAGGGATGTCCTCATAATCTTGTGGACAGGGACCAGAGAGGTCCTCATAGTCTTGTGGTCAGAAACCAGGGAGGTCCTCATAGTCTTGTGATCAGAGACCAGGGAGGTCCTAATAGTCTTGTGGTCAGAGACCAGGGAGGTCCTCATAGTCTTGTGGTCAGAGACCAGGGAGGCCCTCATAGTCTTGTGGTCAGGGACCAGGGAGGTCCTCATAGTCTTGTGGTCAGGGACCAGGGAAGTCCTCATAGTCTTGTAGTCTGGGAGCAGGGAGGTGCTCATAGACTTGTGGTCAGGGATCAGGGAGGTCTTCATAGTTTTGTGGTCAGGGACCAGGGAGGTCTTCATAGAGTTGTGGCCTAGGACCAGGGAGGTCCTCATAGTCTTTTGGTCAGGGACCAGGGAGGTCCTCATAGTCTTGTGGTCAGGGACCAGGGAGGTCCTCATAGTCTTGTGGTCAGGGACCAGGGAGGTCCTCATAGTCTTGTGGTCAGGGACCAGGGAGGTTCTCATAGTCTTGTGGTCAGGGACCAGGGAGGTCCTCATAGTCTTGTGAATTGAGAAATGTTGGTGGTGGTCTTATTGATGTGAGTGTAAGTGCTGGTTGGATGAGTGTAAATGGCAGTTGTGTGAGTGTAAGTGCTGGTTGGATGAGTGTAAATGGCAGTTGTGTGAGTGTAAGTGCTGGTTGGATGAGTGTAAATGGCAGTTGTGTGAGTGTAAGTGCTGGTTGGATGAGTGTAAATGGCAGTTGTGTGAGTGTAAGTGCTGCTTGGATGAGTGTAAATGGCAGTTGTGTGAGTGTAAGTGCTGATTGGGTGAGTGTAAATGGCAGTTGTGTGAGTGTAAGTGCTGATTGGGTGAGTGTAAATGGCAGTTGTGTGAGTGTAAGTGTTGGTTGGATGAGTGTAAATGACAGTTGTGTGAGTGTAAGTGTTGGTTGGATGAGTGTAAATGGCAGTTGTGTGAGTGTAAGTGTTGGTTGGATGAGTGTAAATGGCAGTTGTGTGAGTGTAAGTGCTGGTTGGATGAGTGTAAATGGCAGTTGTGTGAGTGTAAGTGTTGGTTGGATGAGTGTAAATGGCAGTTGTGTGAGTGTAAGTGTTGGTTGGATGAGTGTAAATGACAGTTGTGTGAGTGTAAGTGTTGGTTGGATGAGTGTAAATGGCAGTTGTGTGAGTGTAAGTGTTGGTTGGATGAGTGTAAATGGCAGTTGTGTGAGTGTAAGTGTTGGTTGGATGAGTGTAAATGGCAGTTGTGTGAGTGTAAGTGCTGATTGGGTGAGTGTAAGTGCTGGTTGGGTGGTGGCAAGTGGTAGTTGGTTGGGTGAATGTAAGTGGTGGATAGGTGAATATAAGTGGTGTAAGTTTATTCTGGTATACACAAATACGGTTACATAGATTATCATACATAGCAGCGTATGTGTAGACAACCTGGGATAACACAAAAAAGTCAGTCAGAGTGACTTGTTTCCATTGGGGTCCTTCTACCTTATTATTATATAATATAAAGGTGATAATATCTTATTATTATACTATAAAGGAGATAATATCTAATTGTCATACTATTAAGACTATCTACAATACGAGGGTCATTAAGACTATCTACAATACGAGGGTCATTACTAGGAATAACGTAAAATTACACGTGTGTGTTAGCTAAAAAAATAGAAAATCATTCCCCTCCTTTTCTGTAGCAACATTCATCAGACACCTTCTGGCACTCTTCTTGAACTTTTGGCACTCTTCTTGAACTTTTGGCACTCTTCTTGAACTTTTGGCACTCTTCTTGAACTGGTTCATGCTATGACTGGCTTTGACATGTGCAGGCAGTCTGTTCCATTCCTTTATTGCTGTACAATAAAAGGTGTTTAAAGCCTGGCCACTGACTGTGGTACTACAGTTGTGTTCTCTCCCACTGGTGATTGATGGATATATATGACGGTTACTAGTGATTTTATTTTGGTTGTAAATGGTAATGAGTGGTTGACAGTGATGGTGGTGGATGACAGTGATTGTGTGGTGGTTGACAGTGATGGTGTGGTGGTTGACAGTGATGGTGTGGTGGTTGACAGTGATGGTGTGGTGGTTAACAGTGATGGTGTGGTGGTTGACAGTGGTGTGGTGGTTGACAGTGATAGTGTGGAGGTTGACAGTGATGGTGTGGTGGTTAACAGTGATGGTGTGGTGGTTGACAGTGATGGTGTGGTGGTTGACAGTGATAGTGTGGAGGTTGACAGTGATGGTGTGGTGGTTGACAGTGATAGTGTGGTGGTTGACAGTGATGGTGTTGTGGTTGACAATGATAGTGTGGTGGTTGACAGTGATAGTGTGGTAGTTGATAGTGAAGGCAGTGGTTGACACTGAAAACGTGGTGGTTGGTAGTGATGGTTGTGGTTGGCAGTGAAAATGTGCTTGTCAACAGTGATGATGTGGTGGATGACAGTGACAGTGGTAGCTGACAGTGACGGCGATGGTTGACATGGATGGTGGAGGTGGTTGACAGTGATAGTGTGGTGATTGACAGTGATGGAGTGGTGGTTGACATTGATGGTGGTGGCTGTTGACAGTGATTTTGTGTTGCTTGTCAGTGATAGTGTGGTGGTTGACAGTGATGGTGTGGTGGTTGACAGTGATGGTGTGGTGGTTGACAGTGATATTGGCTGTTGACAGTGATTTTGTGTTGCTTGTCAGTGATAGTGTGGTGGTTGACAGTGATGGTGTGGTGATTGACAGTGATGTTGGTGGTGGTTGACAGTGATGGTGGAGGTTGACAATGATGGTGGTAGTTGACAGTGATGTTGGTAGTTGACAGTGATGGTGGTGGTTGACAGTGTTGGTGGTGGTTGACAGTGATGGTGGAGATTGACAGTTATGGTGGTGGTGGACAATGATGGTGATAGTTGACAGTGATGGTGGTTGATAGTGATATTGGTGTGTGACGGTGATGGTGTGATGGTTGACAATGATGGTGGTGGGTGACAATGGTGGTTTTCAGTTATGGTGGTGGTCTATTATGGTGTGGTGGTTGACAGTAATAGTGTGGTGGTTGACAGTAGTAATTTTGGTTGACAGTGGTGCGGTGGTTGGGTGATGGTGGTGGTTGACAGTGGTAATTTTGGTTGACAGTGGTGCGGTGGTTGGGTGATGGTGGTGGTTGACAGTGATGGTGTGGTGGTTGACAGTGATAGTGTAGTGGTTGACAGTGATAGCGTGGTGGTTGAGAGATGGTGATGGTTGACAGAGATGGTGTAGTAGCTGCCAGTGATAGTGTAGTGGTTGACAGTGATAGTGTGGTGGTTGACAGTGATAGTGTGGTGGCTAACAGTCATGGTGTAGTAGCTGACAGTGATATTGTGGTGCTTGACAGTGGTGTTGGTTGACAGTGATGGTATGTGGTTGAATGATGGTTTTGGTTGACAGTGATGTAGTGGTTGACAGTGATAGTGTGGTGCTTGAATGATGGTGATGGTTGACAGTGATAGTTGACAGTGGTTGTGTGGTGGATGATAGTGATGGTGTGGTGATTAACAGTGATTGTGTGGTGGTTGACAGTAGTTTCGTGGTTGACAGTGACAGTGTGGTGGTTGACAGTGTTGGTGACGGTTGACGGTAATGATGTGGTGACTGACAATGATGGTGGTGGTTGTTAGGACTATAATGGCTGTGGTGGTGGTGAGTGGTGGTGGTGAGTGGTGGTGGTGAGTGATGGTGGTGAGTGGTGGTGGTGAGTGGTGGTGGTGAGTGGTGGTGGTGAGTGGTGGTGGTGAGTGGTGGTGGTGAGTGGTGGGGGTGAGTGGTGGTGGTAGTGGTGGTGAGTGGTGGTGGTGGCGAGTGGTGGTGGTAGTGGTGGTGAGTGGTGGTGGTGGCGAGTGGTGGTGGTAGTGGTGGTGAGTGGTGGTGGTGGTGAGTGGTGGTGGTAGTGGTGGTGGAGGTGGTGGTGGCGAGTGGTGGTGGTAGTGGTGGTGAGTGGTGGTGGCGGCGAGTGGTGGTGGTAGTGGTGGTGAGTGGTGGTGAGTGGTGGTGGTGGCGAGTGGTGGTGGTAGTGGTGGTGAGTGGTGGTGGTGGCGAGTGGTGGTGGTAGTGGTGGTGAGTGGTGGTGGCGGCGAGTGGTGGTGGTAGTGGTGGTGAGTGGTGGTGGCGGCGAGTGGTGGTGGTAGTGTTGGTGAGTGGTGGTGAGTGGTGGTGGTGGCGAGTGGTGGTGGTAGTGGTGGTGAGTGGTGGTGGTGGCGAGTGGTGGTGGTAGTGGTGGTGAGTGGTGGTGGTGGCGAGTGGTGGTGGTAGTGGTGGTGAGTGGTGGAGGTGGCGAGTGGTGGTAGTAGTGGTGGTGAGTGGTGGTGGTGGCGAGTGGTGGTGGTAGTGGTGGTGAGTGGTGGTGGTGGCGAGTGGTGGTGGTAGTGGTGGTGAGTGGTGGTGGTGGCGAGTGGTGGTGGTAGTGGTGGTGAGTGGTGGTGGTGGCGAGTGGTGGTAGTAGTGGTGGGAATGTAATGGTTGTGGTGATTGTATGGATAATATTAGGTGAGGTAGAGTGGTGGATGGTAGCAGCAACATACACAGTACTGCAGTAGCAACAGTGACAGTAGCAACAGTGACAGTAGCAACAGTGACAGTAGCAACAGTGACAGTAGCAACAGTGACAGTAGCAACAGTGACAGTAGCAACAGTGGCAGTAGCAACAGTGACAGTAGCAACAGTGACAGAAGCAACAGTGACAGTAGCAACAGTGACAGTAGCAACAGTGACAGTAGCAACAGTGGCAGTAGCAACAGTGACAGTAGCAACAGTGACAGTAGCAACAGTGACAGTAGCAACAGTGGCAGTAGCAACAGTGACAGTAGCAACAGTGACAGTAGCAACAGTGACAGTAGCAACAGTGGCAGTAGCAACAGTGACAGTAGCAACAGTGACAGTAGGAACAGTGACAGTAGCAACAGTGACAGTAGCAACAGTGACAGTAGCAACAGTGGCAGTAGCAACAGTGACAGTAGCAACAGTGACAGTAGCAACAGTGACAGTAGCAACAGTGGCAGTAGCAACAGTGACAGTAGCAACAGTGACAGTAGCAACAGTGACAGTAGCAACAGTGGCAGTAGCAACAGTGACAGTAGCAACAGTGACAGTAGCAACAGTGACAGTAGCAACAGTGACAGTAGCAACAGTGGCAGTAGCAACAGTGACAGTAGCAACAGTGACAGTAGCAACAGTGACAGTAGCAACAGTGAAAGTAGCAATAGTGGCAGTAGCAACAGTGACAGTAGCAACAGTGACAGTAGCAACAGTGACAGTAGCAACAGTGACAGTAGCAACAATGGCAGTAGCAACAGTGACAGTAGCAACAGTGACAGTAGCAACAGTGACAGTAGCAACAGTGACAGTAGCAACAGTGACAGTAGCAACAGTGACAGTAGCAACAATGGCAGTAGCAACAGTGACAGTAGCAACAGTGACAGTAGCAACAGTGACAGTAGCAACAGTGACAGTAGCAACAGTGACAGTAGCAACAGTGAGAGTAGCAACAGTGACAGTAGCAACAGTGACAGTAGCAACAGTGACAGTAGCAACAGTGACAGTAGCAACAATGACAGTAGCAACAGTGACAGTAGCAACAGTGACAGTAGAAACAGTGACAGTAGCAACAATGGCAGTAGCAACAGTGACAGTAGCAACAGTGACAGTAGCAACAGTGACAGTAGCAACAGTGACAGTAGCAACAGTGACAGTAGCAACAGTGACAGTAGCAACAATGACAGTAGCAACAGTGACAGTAGCAACAGTGACAGTAGCAACAGTGACAGTAGCAACAGTGACAGCAACAGTGACAGTAGCAACAGTGACAGTAGCAACAGTGACAGTAGCAACAGTGACAGTAGCAACAGTGACAGTAGCAACAATGACAGTAGCAACAGTGACAGTAGCAACAATGACAGTAGCAACAGTGACAGTAGCAACAGTGACAGTAGCAACAATGGCAGTAGCAACAGTGACAGTAGCAACAGTGAAAGTAGCAATAGTGGCAGTAGCAACAGTGACAGTAGCAACAGTGACAGTAGCAACAGTGACAGTAGCAACAGTGACAGTAGCAACAATGGCAGTAGCAACAGTGACAGTAGCAACAGTGACAGTAGCAACAGTGACAGTAGCAACAGTGACAGTAGCAACAGTGACAGTAGCAACAGTGACAGTAGCAACAATGGCAGTAGCAACAGTGACAGTAGCAACAGTGACAGTAGCAACAGTGACAGTAGCAACAGTGACAGTAGCAACAGTGAGAGTAGCAACAGTGACAGTAGCAACAGTGACAGTAGCAACAGTGACAGTAGCAACAGTGACAGTAGCAACAATGACAGTAGCAACAGTGACAGTAGCAACAGTGACAGTAGAAACAGTGACAGTAGCAACAATGGCAGTAGCAACAGTGACAGTAGCAACAGTGACAGTAGCAACAGTGACAGTAGCAACAGTGACAGTAGCAACAGTGACAGTAGCAACAGTGACAGTAGCAACAGTGACAGTAGCAACAATGACAGTAGCAACAGTGACAGTAGCAACAGTGACAGTAGCAACAGTGACAGTAGCAACAGTGACAGCAACAGTGACAGTAGCAACAGTGACAGTAGCAACAGTGACAGTAGCAACAGTGACAGTAGCAACAGTGACAGTAGCAACAGTGACAGTAGCAACAATGACAGTAGCAACAGTGACAGTAGCAACAATGACAGTAGCAACAGTGACAGTAGCAACAGTGACAGTAGCAACAATGGCAGTAGCAACAGTGACAGTAGCAACAGTGACAGTAGCAACAGTGACAGTAGCAACAGTGACAGTAGCAACAGTGACAGTAGCAACAATGACAGTAGCAACAGTGACAGTAGCAACAGTGACAGTAGCAACAGTGACAGTAGCAACAGTGACAGTAGCAACAGTGACAGTAGCAACAGTGACAGTAGCAACAGTGACAGTAGCAACAATGACAGTAGCAACAGTGACAGTAGCAACAGTGACAGTAGCAACAGTGACAGTAGCAACAGTGACAGTAGCAACAGTGACAGTAGCAACAGTGACAGTAGCAACAGTGACAGTAGCAACAGTATCATGTGGGAGTTCGACACGTGGATTAGGTAAAGAAATACTCACGTTGGCTGGTAGTACGTATAATTACAGACAAGGTGAGTAGCGCCCTTACAGCCGTATCCTAGTCTCTCTGCTCTCTCTCGTACAACTGACTGACTGGCCGCCCACAGTACCCATATGTGAGGGGGTCTTTGAATACTGCCAGGTCAGCACATGAGTTCAGACAGTGACTCAGGCAGAGACGGTTGGTCGTGAGTCAACTGGCACAGTGGTTACTGGTAACTGGTTACTACTACTGAGAACAGTGACAGTAGCAACAGTGACAGTAGCAACAGTGACAGTAGCAACAATGGCAGTAGCAACACAGTAGCAACAGTGACAGTAGCAACTGTGACAGTAGCAACAGTGACAGTAGCAACAGTGACAGTAGCAACAGTGACAGTAGCAACAGTGGCAGTAGCAACAGTGACAGTAGCAACAGTGACAGTAGCAACAGTGACAGTAGCAACAATGGCAGTAGCAACACAGTAGCAACAGTGACAGTAGCAACTGTGACAGTAGCAACAGTGACAGTAGCAACAGTGACAGTAGCAACAGTGACAGTAGCAACAGTGGCAGTAGCAACAGTGACAGTAGCAACAGTGACAGTAGCAACAGTGACAGTAGCAACAGTGACAGAAGCAACAGTGGCAGTAGCAACAGTGACAGTAGCAACAGTGACAGTAGCAACAGTGACAGTAGCAACAATGACAGTAGCAACAGTGACAGTAGCAACAGTGACAGTAGCAACAGTGACAGTAGCAACAGTGACAGTAGCAACAGTGACAGTAGCAACAGTGACAGTAGCAACAGTGACAGTAGCAACAGTGACAGTAGCAACAGTGACAGAAGCAACAGTGGCAGTAGCAACAGTGACAGTAGCAACAGTGACAGTAGCAACAGTGACAGTAGCAACAATGACAATAGCAACAGTGACAGTAGCAACAGTGACAGTAGCAACAGTGACTGTAGCAACAATGGCAGTAGCAACAGTGACAGTAGCAACAGTGACAGTAGCAACAGTGACAGTAGCAACAGTGACAGTAGCAACAGTGACAGTAGCAACAGTGACAGTAGCAACAATGGCAGTAGCAACAGTGACAGTAGCAACAGTGACAGTAGCAATAGTGGCAGTAGCAACAGTGACAGTAGCAACAGTGACAGTAGCAACAGTGACAGTAGCAACAGTGACAGTAGCAACAGTGACAGTAGCAATAGTGGCAGTAGCAACAGTGACAGTAGCAACAGTGACAGTAGCAACAGTGACAGTAGCAACAGTGACAGTAGCAACAGCGACAGTAGCAACAGTGACAGTAGTAACAGTGACAGTAGCAACAGTGACAGTAGCAACAGTGACAGTAGCAACAGTGACAGTAGCAACAGTGACAGTAGCAACAGTGACAATAGCAACAGTGACAGTAGCAACAGTGACAGTAGCAACAGTGACAGTAGCAATAGTGGCAGTAGCAACAGTGACAGTAGCAACAGTGACAGTAGCAACAGTGACAGTAGCAACAGTGACAGTAGCAACAGTGACAGTAGCAACAGTGACAGTAGCAATAGTGGCAGTAGCAACAGTGACAGTAGCAACAGTGACAGTAGCAACAGTGACAGTAGCAACAGTGACAGTAGCAACAGTGACAGTAGCAACAGTGACAGTAGCAACAGTGACAGTAGCAACAGTGACAGTAGCAACAGTGACAGTAGCAACAGTGACAGTAGCAACAGTGACAGTAGCAACAGTGACAGTAGCAACAGTGACAGTAGCAACAGTGACAGTAGCAACAGTGACAGTAGCAACAGTGACAGTAGCAACAGTGACAGTAGCATGCTCCTTTACTCACCTCACATAACTGATAACATTCTGGTTTAAATATTGTTGTTACCTTCACCATTTGTCAAACACCAATAAATAAATAAATAAATAAATATATATATATATATATATATATATATATATATATATATATATATATATATATATATATATATATATATATATATATATATTTATATGCAAGGAATTCGCGAGAGCAGGCGAAATATACACAAACACTGATCTCTGGCTGAAGGAGACTCGAACCTACGAACCTTAGGACAAGGAACGCAGTGCTTTACCAACCTACCCACACTGGACAATACCTTGGCGTGTAGCTTGCGCTACACGTTTGATCCAAGGCAGCCAGCTTTCAGGGAGAAGGCTTACAGTTTTTCATCTCATCCCCTGCATGCATCAGCCTGCATCATGCAGGGGATGACATGAAAAACTGTAAGCCTCCTCCCTGAAAGCTGGCTCCCTTGGATCAAACGTGTAGCGCAAGCTACACGCCAAGGTATTGTCCAGTGTGGGTAGGTTGGTAAAGCACTGCGTACCTTGTCCTAAGGTTCGTAGGTTCGAGTCTCCTTCAGCCAGAGATCAGTGTTTGTGTGTATATATATATATATATATATATATATATATATATATATATATATATATATATATATATATATATATATATATATATATATATACACTAGTCTTAGATAATAGTTTAGCCATGTTGTTGTGTCATGTTATGTGACGTGACACTGGAGAAATTTATGTCCAACATGGGGCGAGCAACATAAGGGGACTGCAACCCCTTTCATAAGAGGGCTGTGACCCCCCTCTCTCTCTTTTCAGCATCTGAAGACCAGATGTGGAAAAGGGTCTTTAGAAGACCAAATATATATACCGAAGCAACATCTCTCAACTTGCATGTGTTGCTTACCATGCAGATTTAGACTCCCACTAAATTGGATCAAGAACAGATGTAGATAAAGTGAACATATGACTCTTGCCTGTGTACAACTGACTCTCCTCTCATGTGAGAGAATCTGAGATATATTACGTGTTTCTCTGAGGAAGCTGCTATTTCCTTAGACCTGTAAAAATTTGTAGTAATATGCCTCTAAGTTGACATCACGGCTAGTGGCATCATACTCAACAACCAACACCTTGGAGTGGAGGAATCCACACTCTTTGATTCAGTTAAGTCGTCAGAGCTCGAACTTAGACCTGTAAGCATTGTGTCAGCAGAAAATAGACTACAAATTGAGGTGCTGGGAACTTCAAGAGCTAGATCGGGATTGCTACAAATGAAATCCACCAATGAAGATGTGGTGAGTGACCGAGTGTCGTCGGCAAGGCAACACCTCATTGAAATGTAGAAATATTCATTGTCATATCCACTGGGATGAATAAAAATTTACCTGGCACATTGTAACAGGAATCCTTGACGTTTCACATCATCAAATCAAGTATCGATGGCTTGATTGAAGACATTATGTTAGACATCTTCACTTCTTTCATCACTTGGCCACATTAAACGTCACTTGACTTGACCATCACTTCTCTACAAGTTCACTTTGTTAACTATGTCCATGACTAATGTCCACAATCAGAATTTCTAGCAATACCTTGCTTAGCAGAGATAACTTAAGGTTAACATTTCAACATAGTATCTTTGCTTCAGTTCTCCTTAACATTCATTTAAATATGAATAAGCTACACGTAGCATTCAATCTACAGTGGTTTACTCACTCATTTGTTAATGTTTCTAATTATTCACTGCAGGGAGAGTTTCTGGCTCTTGTGCACATAGGAGAGTTACGTATTTGTGGTATCTCTTTAACAGTTCTTTCTGGAGATTGTCAATGCACGACTTGAGTTTCACAAAGTATACATGGATAATGCCACGAATATTTCTGTTTCAGTGCGGCGCGGTCTCGCCAGTGACTCTCGGTTGCTCACTACATTGTCACTAATTGATTCATTAACCACATTCACAATCTAGCTCTTGGAATTCTTAGCACCTCTAGAGTCAATCATTTGCCGACATAGTGCCTACGGGCCTAAATGCTAACTCTGACGACTTAGCTGAATCAAAGAGCGTGGATTCCTTCACTTCAAGGTGTTGGTTGAGTATAAAGCCACTTGCAATGGTCTTCAGTGTTACTGTACTGGTCTTCAGTGTTACTGTAGTGGTCTTCAGTGTTACTGTACTGGTCTTCAGTGTTACTGTATTGGTCTTCAGTGTTACTGTACTGGTCTTCAGTGTTACTGTATTGGTCTTCAGTGTTACTGTACTGATCTTCAGTGTTACTGTAGTGGTCTTCAGTGTTACTGTATTGGTCTTCAGTGTTACTGTATTGGTCTTCAGTGTTACTGTATTGGTCTTCAGTGTTACTGTATTGGTCTTCAGTGTTACTGTATTGGTCTTCAGTGTTACTGTACTGGTCTTCAGTGTTACTATACTGGTCTTCAGTGTTACTGTACTGGTCTTCAGTGTTACTGTACTGGTCTTCAGTGTTACTGTACTGGTCTTCAGTGTTACTGTAGTGGTCTTCAGTGTTACTGTACTGGTCTTCAGTGTTACTATACTGGTCTTCAGTGTTACTGTACTGGTCTTCAGTGTTACTGTACTGGTCTTCAGTGTTACTGTACTGGTCTTCAGTGTTACTGTACTGGTCTTCAGTGTTACTGTACTGGTCTTCAGTGTTACTGTACTGGTCTTCAGTGTTACTGTAGTGGTCTTCAGTGTTACTGTACTGGTCTTCAGTGTTACTGTATTGGTCTTCAGTGTTACTGTACTGGTCTTCAGTGTTACTGTACTGGTCTTCAGTGTTACTGTACTGGTCTTCAGTGTTACTGTACTGGTCTTCAGTGTTACTGTACTGGTCTTCAGTGTTACTGTACTGCTCCTCTATGTTATGATATCAAGTTAGTGGCACATTACTACGAAATTTTACTGATCCTAGGAAATAGAGGCTTCCTCAGACAAACACGTGAATATATTACATGGCAGATTCTCTCACATAAGAGGAGAGTCAGCTGTACATATGCAAAGATCATATGTCCATTTTATCTTCATCTGATCTTGATCCAATTTAGTAGGAGTCTAAATCTGCATGGTAAGGAACACATGCAGTACACGAGTTATTGCTGCGGTGGTACATACTTGATCATCGAAACACTCTTGTTGCACATCTGGTCTCCAGATGCCGAAATGAGAGAGAGAGGCTGCAGCCCCTTATGCTACTTACCCCCAGTTCTAGATAAATTTCTCCACATGACACAGTGTCACAAGACATGTTCAGATGAATGATGTGTGACATGACAGTGTCACTAGACATTTTCAGATGAACGATATTATGCGATGTGACAGTGTCACAATACGTGTTCAGATGAATAATATTATGCGATGTGACACAGTGATACTGAGTCCATATTTTTAGTAATGTTTTTACTGAATAAACTTGACTGTTATTGTAAGGAGCAACAGGTCACTGACCACGATCTTGTAAAATTTTACCTCATAATTGTTGTCATATATCAGCTTATAAATGTCCAGCCTCCTGATGCAGTTTATCTGTTGCAGCAGCAGGAGGTGAGAGTGTTGTGGGTGGACCTGGTGTAACGGGAGCCACGGAGCCGCGGTGGGGACTGCTTCAGGGGATGCACATAGCAGCGGTGGTGTTCGTGGCGGCGCTGATGGCTGCCGTGGTGGTGCTCGCCGTCTATCACTGCGGCAGGTACAGATTATACAAGCGTGCGAGGCTCCTCCCGGAGTCTCCTTATGCCACACCCCCCAGCACCCCCTCCAAGGACCCTACTGACGCCTCCTCCACCCTTACGCTGACAGAAGTCATCTCCTTGAAATCGCTGGTACCGAGGCCCAAGTTGCCAGTGTCACTGCCACTTACTCGTCGAGGAAGATCCGCCTCATACTCACCTCTAGAGTGTGAGCAGCGGCATAAAGCACCACAACACTCACTACCTAACTCCCCCTTCCTCACTCGCAGAGTCTCCACTCCCTCCACCATCAGGAGGTCGTCTTCCCACCTGGGGAGGCTTCTCAGGAGAGGCAGTGGTACTTTTAAGCGCAAGAAAAGACGATTTGCTTCCGTGGATGAGCTTGAGACTCGTTGTATCTCGCCCATCCACGAGACTCAACGAGAGGACGATGGAGAGAGTGGAAAGGAGGACCAAGTAGAAGACACAAACATAAAGGGGGAAGAGAACTCGTCCAAGTACCGTGAATATCGTAAGTCAGTGTTAACGGAGGAGACCACAAGGGACGCTCGCTTGTTACCCAAGCTAGTCAAGGAGAAGATGAACCTTGAGCGTGTGCGTCGCTCTGCTCTCTCCCGCTCTACCTCCAACGCCACCATGAGGGGTTCCTCCTCCGTGTCAGACGTGTCTGTCAATGGCACAGACACTGAGATGGAGTACGACTACTATGACTACGACATGGACAACGCCTCAGCTGTTCCCGGGTCTTTGTTTGGTATGGACCCGCTGGTGCTTGCCTGGGCACCCAGTTTCTTTCTAAGTTCCAGCGACAATTCGCCCACAGACCAGGGTATCCCTCTTAACATGCTCAGTTTGTCTGAGGCCACGCCCACAGCTACGCCCACGGCAGAGGAAGCCCCGAGGCCTAACGCCCTCCCTCTACAGCACCTCAACATCCCGCATGTTGACTCCCCTCCCAAAACTTATTCCATGCAAACAAGCATCAAGTCTGACGAAGCTAATGATGGCTCGGAGCTGCAGGACACAATAAGTTTCACCCACAACGGCGTAAAGTACAACGGCCACCACCACGACGATAACGACGACGACGACGACGTGACACCCACCACACACAGCAGCAGCAGCAAAATCCTCAACCTCGACGACATCCAGTTTGCTGACGAATCCGAGGAAGAGGAAGAGGAAGAGGTCGCCTTATAAAAGTGTTTATGTACCTTAACTCCATCCCCAGCTGAGTGAGGGCCAGCAGCTCTATTAACGCTTTAATAAACATGTATAGTTTGTTTATACAGTTTATAAAGATGTCTATTTCTTTAACGTTCCTTAGCTCTCAGTAGCATAGTAAGGATCATCAGCTTTAATGAACCTGAGTGATATTAGGAGCCCAGGCTCCTAGCAGGGACCTCAGACTTCAGGTACAGTTTGCTGGATTATCTTGTAATTGAAGATCTGAATCTCAGTAGAATTTATTTCTCAGCAGACGGATTTTCTGATGTGTATATATTATTTTGTTTGAATGTCACAAAGTCAAGCGAAGATTATGATGCTGGAAACTTGATGGTCTGACATCCCAGTACAGAATCAGTGTCAGTTTCCCACAGAGACATCTCTTCAAACTAAACTCAAACACTGATTCCTTCTTCAATTTGTTTTGTGTGCAAAAAAGCGGTTCATAGTGGAATGTTCTTTGATTTAGATATTTGCCACTTGTAAGAAAGATTATGTTATTAGTGAAGCTTTGTAGTGGGAGTGTGGCGAAGAACAGTGGTGGGAGTGTGACGACGAACAGTAGTGGGAGTGTGACGACGAACAGTAGTGGGAGTGTGACGAAGAACAGTAGTGGAAGTGTGACGACGAACAGTAGTGGGAGTGTGACGACGAACAGTAGTGGGAGTGTGGCGAAGAACAGTAGTGGGAGTGTGACGACGAACAGTAGTGGGAGTGTGACGACGAACAGTAGTGGGAGTGTGACGACGAACAGTAGTGGGAGTGTGACGACGAACAGTAGTGGGAGTGTGACGAAGAACAGTAGTGGGAGTGTGACGACGAACAGTAGTGGGAGTGTGACGAAGAACAGTAGTGGGAGTGTGACGAAGAACAGTAGTGGGAGTGTGACGAAGAACAGTAGTGGGAGTGTGACGACGAACAGTAGTGGGAGTGTGACGAAGAACAGTAGTGGGAGTGTGGCGAAGAACAGTGGTGGGAGTGTGACGACGAACAGTAGTGGGAGTGTGACGACGAACAGTAGTGGGAGTGTGACGAAGAACAGTAGTGGAAGTGTGACGACGAACAGTAGTGGGAGTGTGACGACGAACAGTAGTGGGAGTGTGGCGAAGAACAGTAGTGGGAGTGTGACGACGAACAGTAGTGGGAGTGTGACGACGAACAGTAGTGGGAGTGTGACGACGAACAGTAGTGGGAGTGTGACGACGAACAGTAGTGGGAGTGTGACGACGAACAGTAGTGGAAGTGTGGCGACGAACGGTAGTGGGAGTGTGACGAAGAACAGTAGTGGGAGTGTGACAAAGAACAGTAGTGGGAGTGTGACGACGAACAGTAGTGGAAGTGTGGCGACGAACGGTAGTGGGAGTGTGACGAAGAACAGTAGTGGGAGTGTGACAAAGAACAGTAGTGGGAGTGTGACGAAGAACAGTAGTGGGAGTGTGATAAAGAACAGTAGTGGGAGTGTGACGAAGAACAGTAGTGGGAGTGTGACGAAGAACAGTAGTGGGAGTGTGACGAAGAACAGTAGTGGGAGTGTGACAAAGAACAGTAGTGGGAGTGTGACGAAGAACAGTACTGGGAGTGTGACGAAGAACAGTAGTGGGAGTGTGACAAAGAACAGTAGTGGGAGTGTGACGAAGAACAGTAGTGGGAGTGTGACGAAGAACAGTAGTGGGAGTGTGACAAAGAACAGTAGTGGGAGTGTGACGAAGAACAGTACTGGGAGTGTGACGAAGAACAGTAGTGGGAGTGTGACAAAGAACAGTAGTGGAACTAGACACTGTTGATGCTTTGTATTAGATGACGAGAGTCAGTAACTGATGATTGTCTGACTCTACACTGTTGCAATAAAACAGTCAACACAGGTGCACACAAAACAATTACAAGTGCACATTACACAGTTACAAGTGCACACTACACAGTTACAGGTGCACACTACACAGTTACAAGTGCACACTACACAGTTACAGGTGCACACTACACAGTTACAAGTGCACACTACACAGTTACAAGTGCACACCACACAGTTACAGGTGCACACTACACAGTTACAAGTGCACACTAAACAGTTACAAGTGCACACTACACAGTAACAAGTGCACACTACACAGTTACAAGTGCACACTACATAGTTACAAGTGCACACTACACAGTTACAGGTGCACACTACACAGATACAAGTGCACACTACACAGTTACAAGTGCACACTACACAGTAACAAGTGCACACTACACAGTTACAAGTGCACACTACACAGTTACAAGTGCACACTACACAGTAACAAGTGCACACTACACAGTTACAAGTGCACACTACATAGTTACAAGTGCACACTACACAGTTACAGGTGCACACTACACAGTTACAAGTGCACACTACACAGTTACAAGTTCACACCACACAGTTACAGGTGCACACTACACAGTTACAAGTGCACACTAAACAGTTACAAGTGCACACTACACAGTAACAAGTGCACACTACACAGTTACAAGTGCACACTACATAGTTACAAGTGCACACTACACAGTTACAGGTGCACACTACACAGATACAAGTGCACACTACACAGTTACAGGTGCACACTACACAGTTGCAAGTGCACACTACAAAACAAGTGCACACTATGCAGCTACAAGTGCACACTACACAGTTACAAGTGCACACTACACAGTTACAAGTGCACACTACACAGTTACAAGTGCACACTGCACAGTTACAAGTGCACACTACACAATTACAAG
The DNA here is from genome assembly GCF_038502225.1 of Cherax quadricarinatus. Classification (NCBI taxonomy): domain Eukaryota; kingdom Metazoa; phylum Arthropoda; class Malacostraca; order Decapoda; family Parastacidae; genus Cherax; species Cherax quadricarinatus. The sequence continues at coordinate 4,962,454 of NC_091311.1, read as the reverse complement.
TGCACACTGCACAGTTACAAGTGCACACTACACAATCAACACAGGCGCATACAACACAGTAACACGTGCACAAAACGCAGTTACAATTGCACACAACACAGTTACAAGTGCACACAACACAGTTACAGGTGCACACAACACAGTTGCAAGTGCACACATCACAGTTAAAAGTGCACACAAGGCAGTTACACGTGCACACAACACAGTTACAAGTGCACAGAACACAGTTACACGTGCACACAACGCAGTTACAAGTGCACAGAACACAGTTACACGTGCACACAACACAGTTACAAGTGCACACAACACAGTCACAAAAGCACACAACACAGATACAAGTGCACATAACACAGTTACAAGTGACTCAGGATTGCAAACAAACCATACCACGGGCGAGATTTGAACCCGCGGTCAGAGAGTCTCAAAACTCCAGACCGTCGCGTTAGCCTCTGGACCAGCTAGCCACAATAAGATTCGTCCAACTAGGTATATTTCTACACCATAGGAAGGTTAGCACAGGCACCACTGTGACCACAAATGGTTTGTTTGTAATCGTGCCATTACGATTTCGTGAGTCATGTTGACGGCATTGAGGGGACTTGAGCTAGAGTTCGTCACGGCCACGCTAGCTAGAGATTCGTCTGTAAAAACTTGCATTTGTGGTCACAGTGGTGCCTGTGCTAACCTTCCTATCGTGTAGAAATATACCTAGTTGGACGAATCTTATTGAGACTAGCTGGTCCAGTGGCTAACGCGACGGTCTGGAGTTTTGAGACTCTCTGACCGCGGGTTCAAATCTCGCCCGTGGTATGGTTTACAGTTACAAGTGCACTCAACACAGTTACAAGTGCACACAACACAGTTATTAGTGCACACAACACAGTTACAAAGGCACACAACAGAGTTACAAGTGCACTCTACATAGATACAAGTTCACACAGCACAGTTATAAGTGCACACGATAGATACAATTGCACACAATACAGTTACAAATGCACACATCACAGTTACAAGTGCACACAACACAGCGGCAAGTGCACACAACACATTTACAAGTGCACACAACAAAGCTACAAGTGCACACTACACAGTTACACATGTACACAACACAGTTACAGGTGCACAGAACACAGTTGCACTTGCACACGACACAGTAAAGCGTGCACACTACACAGTTACAAGTGCACACAACACAGTTACACGTGCACACGACACAGTTACACGTGCACACAACCCAGTTACAAGTGCAGACAACAAAAAGATACAAGTGCACACAACACAGTTACAAGTGCAGACAACAAAAAGATACAAGTGCACACAACAAAGTTACAAGTGCACACAACACATTTATAAGCGCAAACAACACAGTTACAGCTGCACACAACACAGTTACAAGTGCACACAACACATTTATAAGCGCAAACAACACAGTTACAGCTGAACACAACACAGTTACAAGTGCACACAACACAGTTACAAGTGCACACAACACAGCTACAAGTGCACGCAACACAGTTACAAGAGCACACAACACAGTTACAAGTGCACACAACACAGTCATAAGTGCACACAACACAGCTACAATTGAACACAACACAATTGCAAGTGCACACAATACATTTACAAGTGCACATAACACAGTTACAAGTGCACACTACACAGTAACACATGCACACAACACGGTTACAGGTGCACACAACACAGTTACATGTGCACACAACAGAGTTACAAGTGCATACAACACAGTTACAAGTGCACACGACACAGTTACACGTGCACTCAACACAGTTACAGGTGCACACAACACAGTTAAAAGTGGACACAACACAGTTACAAGTGCACTTAATAGAGCTAAAAGTGCATATAACACAGTTACAAGTGCATATAACACAGCTACAAGTGCACACTACACGGCTACAAGTGCACACTACACAGTTACAAGTGCACAGTACATAGTTACAAGTGCACACTACACAGCTGCAAGTGCACACTACACAACCACAAGTGCACACTACACAACTGCAGCTGCACATTACACATTTACAAGTGCACACTACACAGTTACAAGTGCACACTACACAGCTACAAGTGCAAACTACACAGCTACAAGTGCACACTACAGAGTTACAAGTACACTCTACACAGCTGCAAGTGCACACTACACAACCACGAGTGCACACTACACAACTGCAGCTGCACACTACACATTTACAAGTGCACACTACACAGTTACAAGTGCACACTAGACAGTTACAAGTGCAAACTACACAGTTACAAGTGCACACTACAGAGTTACAATTTCACACTACACAGTTACAAGTGAACACAACACAGTTGCAAGTGCACACTACACAGTTACTCGTGCACACAACACAGTTGCAAGTGCACACAACACAGGTACAGGTGCACACAACACAGTTGCAAGTGCGCACAACACAGTTACACGTGCACACAACAGAGTTACAAGTACACACAACGCAGTTACAAGTGCACACAACATAGTTACAAGTGCACAAAACACAGTTACTAGGGCACACAACACAGTTACAAGAGCACACTACACAGTTACAAGTGCACACTACACAGTTACAAGTGCACACTACACAGTTGCATGTGCACACAACACAGTTACAAGTGCCTACAACATAGTTACAAGTGCACACTACACAGTTGCACGTGCAAACAACACAGTTACAAGTGCACACAACACAGTTACAAGTGCATATAACACAGTTACAACTGCACACAACAAAGTGCGCACAACACAGTTACAAGTGCAAACAACACATTTATAAGTGCACACAACACAGTTACAAGTGCACACAACACAGCTACAAGTGCACAATACACAGTTACAAGTGCACACAACACAGTTACAAGTGCACACAACACAATCACAAGTGCACACTACACAGTTACAAGTGCACACTACACAGTTGCATGTGCACACAACACAGTTACAAATGCCTACAACATAGTTACAAGTGCACACTACACAGTTGCACGTGCAAACAACACAGTTACAAGTGCACACAACACAGTTACAAGTGCATATAACACAGTTACAAGTGGACACAACACAGTTACAGGTGCACATAACATAGTTAAAAGTGCACACAACACAGTTACAAGTGCACACGACAGAAACAAGTGCACACAACACAATTACAAGTGCACACATCACAGTTACAATGCACACAACACATTTACAAGTGCACACAACACAGTTACAAGTGCACACAACACAGTTATAAGTGCACAGAACACAGCTACAATTGCACATAACACAGTCACAAGTGCACACAACACAGTTACAAGTGCACACTACACAGTAAGACATGCACACAACACTGTTACAGGTGCACACAACATAGTTACAGGTGCACACAACAGAGTTACAAGTGCATACAACACAGTTACAAGTGCACACGACACAATCAACACATGTGCACACAACACAGTTACAAGTGCACACAAGTGCACACAACACTATACAGCCACAAGTGCACACTATACACTTACAAGTGCACACTACACAGTTACAAGTGCACACTGCACAGTTACAAGTGCACACTACACAATCAACACATATGCACACAACACAGTTACAAGTGCACACTACACAGTTACAAGTGGACACAACACAGTTACAGGTGCACATAACACAGTTACACGTGCACACAACACAGTTACAAGTGCACACAGCACAGTTACACGTGCACACAACACAGTTACAAGTGCACACATCAGAGTTAAAATGCACACAATACATTTACAAGTGCACACAACACAGTTACAAGTGCACACTACACAGTTACACATGCACACAACACAGTTACAGGTGCACATAACACTGTTACACTTGCACAAGACACAGTTACACGTGCACACATCACAGTTAAAAGTGTACTCAACACAGTTACACGTGTACACAACACAGTTACAAGTGCACACAACACAGATACACGTGCACACAACACATTTAAAAGTGCACACAACACAGCTACACGTGCACACAACACAGTTACTAGTGCACACAACACAGTTACACGTGCACACAACACAGTTAAAAGTGCACACTACACAGTTACACATGCACACAACACAGTTACAGGTGCACATAACACTGTTACACTTGCACAAGACACAGTTACACTTGCACACATCACAGTTAAAAGTGTACTCAACACAGTTACACGTGTACACAACACAGTTACAAGTGCACACAACACAGGTACACGTGCACACAACACAGTTAAAAGTGCACACAACACAGCTACACGTGCACACAACACAGTTAAAAGTGCACACAGCACAGTTAGACGTGCACACAACACAGTTACAAGTGCACACGACACAGTTGCAAGTGCACACAACACAGTTACAAGTGCACACAACGCAGCGACAAGTACACACAGTAGAGTTACAAGTGCACACAACACAGTTACAAGTGCACAAAACACAGTTGCAAGTGCACACAACACAGTTACAAGTGCACACAACGCAGCTACAAGTACACACAGTAGAGTTACAAGTGCACACAAAAAAGTTACAAGTGCACACAACACAGTTACAAGTGCAAACAACACAGTTACAAGCGCACACGACAGATACAAATTCACACAACACAGTAACAAGTGCTCACATGACGGCTTAAAGTGCACACAACACACATGCAAGTGCACACAACACATTTACAAGTGCACACAACACAGAAGTGCACAGTACACAGCTACACATGCACACAACACAGTTACAGGTGTACACAACACAGTTACAGGTGTACACAACACAGTTACACTTGCACACGACACAGTTACTCGTGCACATAACACAGTTACAAGTGCACACAACAGTTACAGGTGTACACAACACAGTTACACGTGCACACGACACAGTTACAACTGCACACAACAAAGTGCGCACAACACAGTTACAAGTGCACACAACACATTTATAAGTGCACACAACACAGTTACAAGTGCACACAACACAGCTACAAGTGCACAATACACAGTTACAATTGCACACAACACAGTTACAAGTGCACACAACACAGTTACAAGTGCACACAACACAATCACAAGTGCACGCAACACAGTTACAAGTGCCCACTACACAGAAACACATGCACAAAACACGGTTACAAGTGCACACAACACAGTTACAAGTGCACACAACACAGTTACAAGTGCACACAATACAGTTGCAAGGGCACACAACAAAGTTACAAGGGCACACAACACAGTTACAAGTGCACACAGCACAGTTACACGTGCACTCAACACAGTTACAGGTGCACACAACACAGTTACAAGTGGACACAACACAGATACAAGTGCACGCAACACAGTTACAAGTGCACATAACAGAGCTAAAAGTGCATATAACACAGTTACAAGTGCACATAACACAGCTACAAGTGCACACTACACGGCTACAAGTGCACACTACACAGTTACAAGTGGCCCGGTGGTCTGGTGGCTAAAGCTCCCGCTTCACACACGGAGGGCCCGGGTTCGAATCCCGGAGGATGGAAATTCCGACACGTTTCCTTACACCTGTTGTCCTGTTCACCTAGCAGCAAATAGGTACCTGGGTGTTAGTCGACTGGTGTGGGTCGCATCCTGGGGGACAAGATTAAGGCCCACAATGGAAATAAGTTAGACAGTCCTCGATGACGCACTGACTTTCTTGGGTTATCCTGGGTGGCTAACCCTGCGGGGTTAAAAATCCGAACAAAATCTTATCTTATCTTATCACAGTACATAGTTACAAGTGCACACTGCACAGCTGCAAGCGCACACTACACAACTACAAGTGCACACTACACAGTTACAAGTGCACACTACCCAACTACAGGTGCACACTACACAGTTACAAGTGCGCACTACACAACTACAAGTGCACACTACACAGTTACAAGTGCACACTACGCAACTACAGGTGCACACTACACAGTTACAAGTGCACACTACGCAACTACAGGTGCACACTACACAGTTACAAGTGCACACTACACAACTACAAGTGCACAATACGCAGCTACAACTGTACACTACACATTTACAAGTGCACACTACACAACTACAAGTGCACAATACGCAGCTACAACTGTACACTACACATTTACAAGTGCACACTACACAGTTACAAGTGCACACAACACAGTTACAAGTGCACACAACACAGTTACACGTGCACACAACACAGTTACAAGTGCACACAACACAGTTGCAAGTGCACACAACACAGTTAAAAATGCACACAACACAGTTACACGTGCACACAACACAGTTACAAGTGCACACAACACAGTTACAGGCGCACATAACACTGTTACACTTGCACACGACACAGTTACACGTGCACACAACACAGTTAAAAGTGCACACAACACAGCTACACGTGCACACAACACAGTTAAAAATGCACACAACACAGTTACACGTGCACACAACACAGTTACAAGTGCACACAACACAGTTGCAAGTGCACACAACACAGTTACAAGTGCACACACCGCAGCTACAAGTACACACAGTAGAGTTACAAGTGCACACAACACAGTTACAAGTGCACAAAACACAGTTGCAAGTGCACACAACACAGTTGCAAGTGCACACAACGCAGCTACAAGTACACACAGTAGAGTTACAAGTGCACACAACACAGTTACAAGTGCACACAACACAGTTACAAGTGCAAACAACACAGATACAAGTGCACACGATAGATACAAATTCACACAACACAGTTACAAGTGCTCACATCACGGCTAAAAGTGCACACAGCACAGATGCAAGTGCACACAACACATTTACAATTGCACACAACACAGTTAGAAGTGCACAGTACACAGCTACACATGCACACAACACAGTTACACTTGCACACTACACAGTTACTCGTGCACACAACACAGTTACAAGCGCACACACCACAGTTACAGGTGTACACAACACAGTTACACGTGCACACGACACAGTTACAACTGCACACAACAAAAGTTACAAGGGCGCACAACACAGTTACAAGTGCACACAACACATTTATAAGTGCACACAACACAGTTACAAGTGCACACAACACAGCTACAAGTGCACACTACACAGTTACAAGTGCACACAACACAGTTACAAGTGCACACAACACAATCACAAATGCACACAACACAGTTACAAGTGCCCACTACACAGTAACACATGCACAAAACACGGTTACAGGTGCACACATCACAGTTACACGTGACACGACACAGTTACAACTGCACACAACAAAAGTTACAAGTGCGCACAACACAGTTACAAGTGCACACAACACAATCACAAGTGCACACAACACAGTTACAAGTGCCCACTGGACAGTAACACATGCACAAGACACGGTTACAAGTGCACAGAACACAGTTACAAGTGCACACAACACAGTTACAAGTGCACTCAACACAGTTACAAGGGCACACAACAAAGTTACAAGGGCACACAACACAGTTACAAGTGTACACTATACAGTTACAAGTGCACGCAACACAGTTACAAGTGCACACAACACAGCTACAAGTTCACACAAGACAGTTACAAGTGCACACAAGACAGTTACAAGTGCACACAAGACAGTTACAAGTGCACACAAGACAGTTACAAGTGCACACAAGACAGTTACAAGTGCACACAAGACAGTTACAAGTGCACACAAGACAGTTACAAGTGCACACAACACAGTTACAAGTGCATTTTAATTGCAGAAAAAATATTAGATTTTTACTTATGTGTGTGTTTGAGAGAGAGAGAGAGAGAGAGAGAGAGAGAGAGAGAGAGAGAGAGAGAGAGAGAGAGAGAGAGAGAGAGAGAGAGAGAGAGAGAGAGAGAGAGAGAGAGAGAGAGAGAGAGAGAGAGAGAGAGAGAGAGAGAGAGAGAGACAGAGAGAGAGAGAGAGAGGAGAGAGAGAGAGAGAAGGAGAGAGAGAGAGAGAGAGAGAGAGGAGAGAGAGAGAGAGAGAGAGAGAGAGAGAGAGAGAGAGAGAGAGAGAGAAAGAGAGAGAGAAGAGAGAGAGAGAGAGAGAGAGAGAGAGAGAGAGAGAGAGAGAGAGAGAGAGAGAGAGAGAGAGAAGAGAGAGAGGAGAGAGAGAGAGAGAGAGAGAGAGAGAGAGAGAGAGAGAGAGAGGAGAGAGAGAGAGAGAGAGAGAGAGAGAGAGAGAGAGAGAGAGAAGAGAGAGGAGAGAGAGAGAGAGAGAGAAGAAAGAGAGAGAGAGAGAGAGAGAGAAAGAAAGAGAGAGAGAGAGAGAGAGAGAGAGAGAGAGAGAGAGAGAGAGAGAGAGAGAGAGAGAGAGAGAGAGAGAGAGAGAGAGAGAGAGAGAGAGAGAGAAAGAAAGAGAGAGAGAGAGAGAGAGAGAGAGAGAGAGAGAGAGAGAGAGAGAGAGAGAGAGAGAGAGAGAGAGAGAGAGAGAGTGAGAGAGTGAGATTTCCCATCAGTCATCTTACCACATCATATGACTGGTATAATGTAACAGCATTCCTTCACATGTGACTGGCATGTGTCATCATATCTACGCATCATATGGCTGCTATAATGTATCATACCTACTCATGTGACTCGTACGTGTCATCATACCTACACATCATGCGACTGTGGTATAATGTGTCATTATACCTACACTTCATGCGACTAAGGTATAATGTGTCATCATACCTACACATCATGTGACTGGTATAACGGGTCATCATAAATAATAATTATGTGATTGGTATAATCTGTCATCATACCTGCACATTATGTGACTGTGGTATAATGTGTCATCATACCTACACATTATGTGACTCTGGTATAATGTGTCATCATACCTACACATTATGTGACTGTGGTATAATTTGTCATCATACCTGCACATTATGTGACTGTGGTATAATGTGTGATCATACCTACACATTATGTGACTCTGGTATAATGTGTCATCATACCTACACACTATGTGACTGTGGTATAATGTGTCATCATACCTACACATTATGTGACTCTGGTATAATGTGTCATCATACCTACACATTATGTGACTGTGGTATAATGTGTCATCATACCTACACATTATGTGACTCTGGTATAATGTGTCATCATACCTACACATTGTGTGACTGTGGTATAATGTGTCATCGTACATACATATTATGTGACTGTGGTATAATGTGTCCTTATACCTATACATTATGTGACTGTAGTATAATGTGCCATCATACCTGCACATTATGTGACTGTGGTGTAATGTGTCATCATACCTACATATTATGTGACTGTGGTATAATGTGCCATCATACCTGCACATTATGTGACTGTGGTGTAATGTGTCATCATACCTACATATTATGTGACTGTGGTATAATGTGCCATCATACCTGCACATTATGTGACTGTGGTGTAATGTGTCATCATTCCTACACATTATGTGACTGTTGTATAATGTGTCATCATACCTACACATTATGTGACTGTGGTATAATGTGTCATCATACCTGCACATTATGTGACTGTGGCAATATGTGTCATTATTCCTACACATTATGTGACTGTGGTAGAATGTGTCATCATACCTACACATTATGTGACTGTGGCAATATGTGTCATTATTCCTACACATTATGTGACTGTGGTAGAATGTGTCATTATACCTACACATTATGTGACTGTGGTATAATGTGTCATTATACCTACACATTATGTGACTGGCAATATGTGTCATTATTCTTACATATTATGTGACTGTGGTATAATGTGTCATCATACCTACATATTATGTGACCGTGGTATAATGTGTCATCATACCTACACATTATGTGACTTGTATAATGTGTCATCATACCTGCACATTATGTGACTGTGGTAGAATGTGTCATCATACCTACACATTATGTGACTGTGGTATAATGTGTCATCATACCTGCACATTATGTGACTGTGGTAGAATGTGTCATCATACCTGCACATTATGTGACTGTGGCAGAATGTGTCATCATTCCTACACATTATGTGACTGGTATAATGTGTCATCATACCTGCACATTATGTGACTGTGGCAGAATGTGTCATCATTCCTACACATTATGTGACTGTGGTATAATGTGTCATCATACCTACACATTATGTGACTGTGGTATAACGTGTCAACATAAATAATTATTATGTGATTGGTATAATGTGTCATCATACCTACATATTATGTGACTGTGGTATAATGTGTCATCATACCTACATATTATGTGACTTGTATAATGTGTCATCTTACCTGCACATTATGTGACTGTGGTATAACGTATCATCATACCTGCATAGTATGAGACTGCATAATGCACCATCATAGATTCGCATCATGTGACTGGTATAATGTACCATCATACCTTCGCATCATGTGACTGGTATAATGTACCATCATACCTTCGCATCATGTGACTGGTATAATGTACCATCATACCTTCGCATCATGTGACTGCTATAATGTACCATCATACCTTCGCATCATGTGACTGGTATAATGCACCATCATAGCTTCGCATCATGTGACTGGTATAATGTACCATCATACCTTCGCATCATGTGACTGGTATAATGTACCATCATACCATCGCATCATGTGACTGGTATAATGTTTCATTATACATTTGGGCAAGTCAGCACTCCAGTAACAACGTTACTAAGAAACAAGAAGAGTGTGTAACACTTCCCTCACACTGTGTAACACTTCCCTCACACTGTGTAACACTTCCCTCACACTGTGTAACACTTCCCTCACACTGTGTAACACTTCCCTCACACTGTGTAACACTTCCTTCACACTGCATAACACTTCTCTCACACTCTGTAACACTTCCCTCACACTGTGTAACACTTCCCTCACACTGTGTAACACTTCCCTCACACTCTGTAACACATCCCTCACACTCTGTAACACTTCCCTCACACACTGTAACACTTCCCTCACACTGTGTAACACTTCCCTCACACTGTGTAACACTTCCCTCACACTGCGTAACACTTCCTTCACACCGTGTAACACTTCCCTCACACTGTGTAACACTTCCCTCACACTGTGTAACACTTCTCTCACACTCTGTAACACTTCCCTCACACTGTGTAACACTTCCCTCACACTCTGTAACACTTCCCTCACACTGTGTAACACTTCTCTCACACTCTGTAACACTTCTGTCATACTCTGTAACACTTCCCTCACACTGTGTAACACTTCTCTCACACTCTTTAACACTTCTCTCACACTCTGTAACACTTCCCTCACACTGTGTAACACTTCCCTCACACTGTGTAACACTTCCCTCACACTGTGTAACACTTCCCTCACACTGTGTAACACTTCCCTCACACTGTGTAACACTTCCTTCACACTGCATAACACTTCTCTCACACTCTGTAACACTTCCCTCACACTGTGTAACACTTCCCTCACACTGTGTAACACTTCCCTCACACTCTGTAACACATCCCTCACACTCTGTAACACTTCCCTCACACACTGTAACACTTCCCTCACACTGTGTAACACTTCCCTCACACTGTGTAACACTTCCCTCACACTGCGTAACACTTCCTTCACACCGTGTAACACTTCCCTCACACTGTGTAACACTTCCCTCACACTGTGTAACACTTCTCTCACACTCTGTAACACTTCCCTCACACTGTGTAACACTTCCCTCACACTCTGTAACACTTCCCTCACACTGTGTAACACTTCTCTCACACTCTGTAACACTTCTGTCATACTCTGTAACACTTCCCTCACACTGTGTAACACTTCTCTCACACTCTTTAACACTTCTCTCACACTCTGTAACACTTCCCTCACACTGTGTAACACTTCCCTCACACTGTGTAACACTTCTCTCACACTCTTTAACACTTCTCTCTCACTCTGTAACACTTCCCTCACACTGTGTAACACTTCTCTCACTCTGTGTAACACTTCCCTCACACTGTATAACACTTCTCTCGCACTGTGTAACACTTATCTCACACTGTGTAACACTTCTCTCACACTGTGTAACACTTCCCTCACACCGTGTAACACTTCTCTCACACTCTGTAACACTTCCCTCACACTGTGTAACACTTCCCTCACACTGAGTAACACTTCTCTCACACTGTGTAACACTTCTCTCACACTCTGTAACACTTCTCTCACACTGTGTAACACTTCCGTCACACTGTGCAACACTTCACTCACACTGTGAAACACTTCTCTCACACTGTGTAACACTTCTCTCACGCTTTGTAACACTTCCCTCACACTGTGTAACACTACTCTCACACTGTGTAACACTTCCCTCACACTGTGTAACACTTCCCTCACACTGTGTAACACTTCCCTCACACTGTGTAACACTTCTTTCACACTGAGTAACGCTTCCGTCACACTGTGTAACACTTCCCTCACACTGTGTAACACTTCTCTCACACTCTGTAACACTTCCCTCACACTGTGTAATAACTCCCTCACACTGTGTAACACTTCCCTCACACTGTGTAACACTTCTCTCACACTCTGTAACACTTCCCTCACACTATGTAATAATTCCCTCGCACTGTGTAACACTTCCGTCACACTGTGTAACACTTTCCTCACACTGAGTAACGCTTCCGTCACACTGTGTAACACTTCTTTCACACTGTTTAACACTTCCCTCACACTGTGTAACACTTCTCTCACAATGTGTAACACTTCTCTCACACTGTGTAACACTTCTCTCACACTGTGTAACACTTCCCTCACACTGTGTAACACTTCCCTCACACTGTGTGACACTTCCCTCACACTGTGTAACACTTCCCTCACACTGTGTAACACTTCCCTCACACTGTGTAACGCTTCCTTCACACTGAGTAACGCTTCCCTCCCACTGTGTAACACTTCTCTCACACTCTGTAACACTTCTCTCACACTCTGTAACACTTTCCTCACACTGTGTAACACTTCTCTCACACTGTGTAACACTTCCCTCACACTGTGTGACACTTCCCTCACACTCTGTAAGACTTCCCTCGCAATGGGTAACACTTCTCTCACACTGTGTAACACTTAACTCACACTGTGTAATACTTCTCTCACACTGTGTAACACTTCCCTCACACTGTGTAACACTTCCCTCACACTGTGTAACACTTCTCTCACACTATGTAACACTTCCCTCACACTGTGTAACACTTCTCTCACACTGTGTAACACTTCTCTCACATTCTGTAACACTTCCCTCACTCTGTGTAACACTTCTCTCACACTCTGTAACACTTCTCTCACACTGTGTAACATTTCTCTCACACTGTGTAACAATTCTCTCCCACTCTGTAACACTTCCCTCACACTGTGTACCACTTCTCTCACACTGTGTAACACTTCCCTCGCACTGTGAAAGACTTCTCTCACACTCTGTAACACTTCCCTGACACTGTGTACCACTTCTCTCACACTCTGTAACACTTCTCTCACACTGTGTAACACTTCTCTCACACTGTGTAACAATTCTCTCATACTCTGTAACACTTCCCTCACACTGTGTACCACTTCTCTCACACTGTGTAACACTTCCCTCACACTGTGTAAGACTTCTCTCACACTCTGTAACACTTCCCTCTCACTGTGCAACACTTCTCTCACACTGTGTAACACTTCTCTCGCACTGTGTAAAACTTCCCTCACACTCTGTAACACTTCCCTCACACTGTGTAACACTTCTCTCACACTCTGTAACACTTCCCTCACAGTGTGTAATAATTCCCTCACACTGTGTAATAATTCCCTCACACTGTGTAACACTTCCCTCACACTGTGTAACACTTCTCTCACACTGTGTAACACTTCCCTCACACTGTGTAACACTTCCTTCACACTGAGTAACGCTTCCCTCACACTGTGTAACACTTCTCTCACACTGTGTAACACTTCTCTCACACTCTGTAACACTTCCCTCACAGTGTGTAACACTACTCTCACACTCTGTAACACTTCCCTCACACTCTGTAACACTTCCCTCACACTGTGTAACACTTCTCTCACACTCTGTAACACTTCCCTCACAGTGTGTAATAATTCCCTCACACTGTGTAATAATTCCCTCACACTCTGCAACACTTCCCTCACAATGTGCAACACTTCTCTCACACTCTGTAACACTTCCCTCACAATGTGTAACACTTATCTCACACTCTGTAACACTTCCTTCACACTATGTAATAATTCCCTCGCACTGTGTAACACTTCCGTCACACTGTGTAACACTTCCCTCACAATGAGTAACGCTTCCGTCACACTGTGTAACACTTCCTTCACGCTGAGTAACGCTTCCCTCCCACTGTGTAACACTTCACTCATACTCTGTAACACTTCTTTCACACTCTGTAACACTTTCCTCACACTATGTAACACTTCCCTCACACTGTGTAACACTTCCCTCACACTGTGTGACACTTCCCTCACACTCTGTAAGACTTCCCTCGCAATGTGTAACACTTCTCTCACACTGTGTAACACTTCCCTCACACTGTGTAACACTTCTCTCACTCTGTGTAACACTTCCCTCACACTGTATAACACTTCTCTCGCACTGTGTAACACTTATCTCACACTGTGTAACACTTCTCTCACACTGTGTAACACTTCCCTCACACCGTGTAACACTTCTCTCACACTCTGTAACACTTCTCTCACACTGTGTAACACTTCCCTCACACTGAGTAACACTTCTCTCACACTGTGTAACACTTCTCTCACACTCTGTAACACTTCTCTCACACTGTGTAACACTTCTCTCACACTGTGTAACACTTCTCTCACACTGTGTAACACTTCCCTCACACTGTGTAACACTTCCCTCACACTGTGTGACACTTCCCTCACACTGTGTAACACTTCCCTCACACTGTGTAACACTTCCCTCACACTGTGTAACGCTTCCTTCACACTGAGTAACGCTTCCCTCCCACTGTGTAACACTTCTCTCACACTCTGTAACACTTCCCTCACACTGTGTAACACTTCTCTCACACTGTGGAACACTTCTCTCACATTCTGTAACACTTCCCTCACACTGTGTAACACTTCTCTCACACTGTGTAACACTTCTCTCACATTCTGTAACACTTCCCTCACACTGTGTAACACTTCTCTCACACTGTGTAACACTTCTCTCACACTGTGTAACATTTCTCTCACACTGTGTAACAATTCTCTCCCACTCTGTAACACTTCCCTCACACTGTGTACCACTTCTCTCACACTGTGTAACACTTCCCTCGCACTGTGAAAGACTTCTCTCACACTCTGTAACACTTCCCTCACACTGTGTACCACTTCTCTCACACTCTGTAACACTTCTCTCACACTGTGTAACACTTCTCTCACACTGTGTAACAATTCTCTCATACTCTGTAACACTTCCCTCACACTGTGTACCACTTCTCTCACACTGTGTAACACTTCCCTCACACTGTGTAAGACTTCTCTCACACTCTGTAACACTTCCCTCACACTGTGCAACACTTCTCTCACACTGTGTAACACTTCTCTCACACTGTGTAACACTTCTCTCACACTGTGTAACACTTCCCTCACACTGTGTAACACTTCTCTCACACTCTGTAACACTTCCCTCACAGTGTGTAATAATTCCCTCACACTGTGTAATAATTCCCTCACACTGTGTAACACTTCCCTCACACTGTATAACACTTCTCTCGCACTGTGTAACACTTATCTCACACTGTGTAACACTTCTCTCACACTCTGTAACACTTCCCTCACAGTGTGTAATAATTCCCTCACACTGTGTAATAATTCCCTCACACTGTGTAACACTTCCCTCACACTGTATAACACTTCTCTCGCACTGTGTAACACTTATCTCACACTGTGTAACACTTCTCTCACACTGTGTAACACTTCCCTCACACCGTGTAACACTTCTCTCACACTCTGTAACACTTCCCTCACACTGTGTAACACTTCCCTCACACTGAGTAACACTTCCCTCACACTGTGTAACACTTCTCTCACACTCTGTAACACTTCTCTCACACTGAGTAACACTTCTCTCACACTGTGTAACACTTCCGTCACACTGTGCAACACTTCACTCACACTGTGAAACACTTCTCTCACACTGTGTAACACTTCTCTCACGCTTTGTAACACTTCCCTCACACTGTGTAACACTACTCTCACACTGTGTAACACTTCCCTCACACTGTGTAACACTTCCCTCACACTGTGTAACACTTCCCTCACACTGTGTAACACTTCTTTCACACTGAGTAACGCTTCCGTCACACTGTGTAACACTTCCCTCACACTGTGTAACACTTCTCTCACACTCTGTAACACTTCCCTCACTCTGTGTAATAACTCCCTCACACTGTGTAACACTTCCCTCACACTGTGTAACACTTCTCTCACACTCTGTAACACTTCCCTCACACTATGTAATAATTCCCTCGCACTGTGTAACACTTCCGTCACACTGTGTAACACTTTCCTCACACTGAGTAACGCTTACGTCACACTGTGTAACACTTCTTTCACACTGCTTAACACTTCCCTCACACTGTGTAACACTTAACTCACACTGTGTAACACTTCTCTCACACTGTATAACACTTCTCTCACACTGTGTAACACTTCCCTCACACTGTGCAACACTTCCCTCACACTGTGTGACACTTCCCTCACACTGTGTAACACTTCCCTCACACTGTGTAACACTTCCCTCACACTGTGTAACGCTTCCTTCACACTGAGTAACGCTTCCCTCCCACTGTGTAAAACTTCTCTCACACTCTGTAACACTTCTGTCACACTCTGTAACACTTTCCTCACACTGTGTAACACTTCTCTCACACTGTGTAACACTTCCCTCACACTGTGTGACACTTCCCTCACACTCTGTAAGATTTCCCTCGCAATGTGTAACACTTCTCTCACACTGTGTAACACTTAACTCACACTGTGTAATACTTCTCTCACACTGTGTAACACTTCCCTCACACTGTGTAACACTTCCCTCACACTGTGTAACACTTCTCTCACACTATGTAACACTTCCCTCACACTGTGTAACACTTCTCTCACACTGTGTAACACTTCTCTCACATTCTGTAACACTTCCCTCACACTGTGTAACACTTCTCTCACACTCTGTAACACTTCTCTCACACTGTGTAACATTTCTCTCACACTGTGTAACAATTCTCTCCCACTCTGTAACACTTCCCTCACACTGTGTACCACTTCTCTCACACTGTGTAACACTTCCCTCGCACTGTGAAAGACTTCTCTCACACTCTGTAACACTTCCCTCACACTGTGTACCACTTCTCTCACACTCTGTAACACTTCTCTCACACTGTGTAACACTTCTCTCACACTGTGTACCACTTCTCTCACACTGTGTAACACTTCCCTCGCACTGTGAAAGACTTCTCTCACACTCTGTAACACTTCCCTCACACTGTGTACCACTTCTCTCACACTCTGTAACACTTCTCTCACACTGTGTACCACTTCTCTCACACTGTGTACCACTTCTCTCACACTGTGTAACACTTCCCTCACACTGTGTAAGACTTCTCTCACACTCTGTAACACTTCCCTCTCACTGTGCAACACTTCTCTCACACTGTGTAACACTTCTCTCACACTGTGTAACACTTCTCTCACACTCTGTAACACTTCCCTCACACTGTGTAACACTTCTCTCTCACTCTGTAACACTTCCCTCACAGTGTGTAATAATTCCCTCACACTGTGTAATAATTCCCTCACACTGTGTAACACTTCCCTCACACTGTGTAACACTTCTCTCACACTGTGTAACACTTCCCTCACACTGTGTAACACTTCCTTCACACTGAGTAACGCTTCCCTCACACTGTGTAACACTTCCCTCACACTGTGTAACACTTCCTTCACACTGAGTAACGCTTCCCTCACACTCTGCAACACTTCCCTCACAATGTGCAACACTTCTCTCACACTCTGTAACACTTCCGTCACACTGTGTAACACTTCCCTCACAATGTGCAACACTTCTCTCACACTCTGTAACACTTCCCTCACAATGTGTAACACTTCTCTCACACTCTGTAACACTTCCGTCACACTGTGTAACACTTCCCTCACAATGAGTAACGCTTCCGTCACACTGTGTAACACTTCCTTCACGCTGAGTAACGCTTCCCTCCCACTGTGTAACACTTCACTCATACTCTGTAACACTTCTTTCACACTCTGTAACACTTTCCTCACACTATGTAACACTTCCCTCACACTGTGTAACACTTCCCTCACACTGTGTGACACTTCCCTCACACTCTGTAAGACTTCCCTCGCAATGTGTAACACTTCTCTCACACTGTGTAACACTTAACTCACACTGTGTAATACTTCTCTCACACTGTGTAACACTTCCCTCACACTGTGTAACACTTCTCTCACAGTCTGTAACAATTCCCTCACACTGTGTAACACTTCTCTCACACTGTGTAACACTTCTCTCACACTGTGTAACAATTCTCTCACACTCTGTAACACTTCCCTCACACTGTGTACCACTTCTCTCACACTGTGTAACACTTCCCTCACACTGTGTAAGACTTCTCTCACACTCTGTAACACTTCCCTCACACTGTGTACCACTTCTCTCACACTCTGTAACACTTCTCTCACACTGTGTAACACTTCATTCACACTGTGTAACAATTCTCTCATACTCTGTAACACTTCCCTCACACTGTGTACCACTTCTCTCACACTGTGTAACATTTCCCTCACACTGTGTAAGACTTCTCTCACACTCTGTAATACTTCCCTCACACTGTGCAACACTTCTCTCACACTGTGTAACACTTCTCTAACACTGTGTAACACTTCTCTCACACTCTGTAACACTTCCCTCACACTGTGTAACACTTCTCTCACACTCTGTAACACTTCCCACACAGTGTGTAATAATTCCCTCACACTGTGTAATAATTCCCTCACACTGTGTAACATTTCCCTCACACTGTGTAACATTTCCCTCACACTGTGTAACACTTCTCTCACACTCTGTAACACTTCCCTCACACTGTGTAACACTTCCTTCACACTGAGTAACGCTTCCGTCACACTGTGTAACACTTCTCTCACACTGTGTAACACTTCCCTCACACTGTGTAACACTTCCATCACACTGTGTACCACTTCCCTCACACTGTGTAACACTTCCCTCACACTGTATAACACTTCCTTCACACTGTGTACCACTTCCCTCACACTGTGTAACACTTCCCTCACACTGTATAACACTTCCCTCACACTGTGTACCACTTCCCTCACACTGTGTACCACTTCCCTCACACTGTGTAACACTTCCCTCACACTGTGTACCACTTCCCTCACACTGTGTACCACTTCCCTCACACTGTATAACACTTCCTTCACACTGAGTAACGCTTCCTTCACACTGTGTAACACTTCTTTCACACTCTGTAACACTTCCGTCACACTGTAATAATTCCCTCACACTGTGTAACACTTCCGTCACACTGTGTAACACTTCAAACACACTGAGTAACGCTCCCGTCACACTGTGTAACACTTCCCTCACACTGTGTACCACTTCTCTCACACTGTGTAACACTTCCTTCACACTGTGTAACACTTCCCTCACACTGTGTAACACTTCTCTCACACTCTGTAACACTTCCCTCACACTGTAATAATTCCCTCACACTGTGTATTACTTCCGTCACACTGTGTAACACTTCCCTCACACTGAGTAACGCTTCCGTCACACTGTGTAACACTTCCTTCACACTGAGTAACACTTCACTCACACTGTGTAACACTTCTCTCACACTGTGTAACACTTCTCTCACACTGTGTAACACTTCTCTCACACTGTGTAACACTTCCGTCACACTGTGTAACACTTCCCTCACATTGTGTAACACTTCCCTCACACTGTGTAACACTTCCTTTACACTGTGTAACACTTCCCTCACACTGTGTAACACTTCCCTCACTCTGTGTAACACTTCCCTCACACTGTGTAACACTTCCCTCACACTGTGTTACACTTATTTCACGCTGTGTAACACTTCCCTCACACTGTGTAACACTTCCCTCACACTGAGTAAGGCTTCCATCACACTGTGTAACACTTCTCTCACACTGTGTAACACTTCTCTCACACTGTGTAACACTTCTCTCGCTCTGTGTAACACTTCTCTCACACTGTGTAACACTTCCTTCACACTGTGTAACACTTTTCTCACACTTTGTTACACTTCCCACACACTGTGTACACTTACCTCACACTGTGTAACACTTCCCTCACACTTTGTTACACTTCCCCAACACTGTGTAACACTTCCCTCACACTTTCTTACACTTCCCCAACACTGCGTAACACTTCCCTCACACTGTGTAACACTTCTCTCACACTGTGTAACACTTCTCTCACACTGTGTAACACTTCTCTCACACTGTGTAACACTTCCTTCACACTGTGTAACACTTCTCTCACATTGAGTAACACTTCCCTCACACTTTGTTACACTTCCATCACACTGTGTAACACTTCCCACACACTGTGTAACACTTCCCTTACACTGTGTAACACTTCCCACACACTGTGTAACACTTCCCTCACACTGTGTAACACTTCCCTCACACTGTGTAACACTTCTCTCACACTGTGTAACACTTCTCTCACACTGTGTAACACTTCTCTCACACTGTGTAACACTTCCTTCACACTGTGTAACACTTCTCTCACACTGAGTAACACTTCCCTCACACTTTGTTACACTTCTCACACACTGTGTACACTTCTCTCACACTGTGTAACACTTCCCACACACTGTGTAACACTTCCCTCACACTGTGTAACACTTCCCTCACACTGTGTAACACTTCTCTCACACTGTGTAACACTTCTCTCACACTGTGTAACACTTCTCTCACACTGTGTAACACTTCCTTCACACTGTGTAACACTTCTCTCACACTGAGTAACACTTCCCTCACACTTTGTTACACTTCCCACACACTGTGTACACTTCTCTCACACTGTGTAACACTTCCCACACACTGTGTAACACTTCCCTCACACTGTGTAACACTTCCCTCACACTGTGTAACACTTCTCTCACACTGTGTAACACTTCTCTCACACTGTGTAACACTTCTCTCACACTGTGTAACACTTCCTTCACACTGTGTAACACTTCTCTCACACTGAGTAACACTTCCCTCACACTTTGTTACACTTCCCACACACTGTGTACACTTCTCTCACACTGTGTAACACTTCCCACACACTGTGTAACACTTCCCTCACACTGTGTAACACTTCCCTCACACTGTGTAACACTTCTCTCACACTGTGTAACACTTCCCTCACACTGTGTAACACTTCTCTCACACTGTGTAACACTTCTCTCACACTGAGTAACACTTCCCTCACACTTTGTTACACTTCCCACACACTGTGTACACTTCTCTCACACTGTGTAACACTTCCTTCACACTGTGTAACACTTCCCTCACACTGTGTAACACTTCCCTCACACTGTGTAACACTTCCTTCACACTGTGTAACACTTCCTTCACACTGTGTAACACTTCCCTCACACTGTGTAACACTTCCCTCACACTGTGTAACACTTCCCTCACACTGTGTAACACTTCCCTCACACTGTGTAACACTTCCCTCACACTGTGTAACACTTCCCTCACACTGTAAACAAAACTTATTAGTCATGTCACTGTATGATTCTCGGCGTAACCAGCCTCCACTGTGTGTTGAATGTCCTGGACGGAGGATCCAGCCTCCACTGTGTGTTGAATGTCCTGGACGGAGGATCCAGCCTCCACTGTGTGTTGAATGTCCTGGACGGAGGATCCAGCCTCCACTGTATGTTGAATGTCCTGGACGGAGGATCCAGCCTCCACTGTATGTTGAATGTCCTGGACGGAGGATCCAGCCTCCACTGTGTGTTGAATGTCCTGGACGGAGGATCCAGCCTCCACTGTATGTTGAATGTCCTGGACGGAGGATCCGGCCTCCACTGTGTGTTGAATGTCCTGGACGGAGGATCCAGCCTCCACTGTATGTTGAATGTCCTGGACGGAGGATCCAGCCTCCACTGTATGTTGAATGTCCTGGACGGAGGATCCAGCCTCCACTGTATGTTGAATGTCCTGGACGGAGGATCCAGCCTCCACTGTATGTTGAATGTCCTGGACGGAGGATCCAGCCTCCACTGTATGATGAATGTCTTGGACGGAGGATCCAGCCTCCACTGTATGTTGAATGTCCTGGACGGAGGATCCAGCCTCCACTGTATGTTGAATGTCCTGGACGGAGGATCCAGCCTCCACTGTATGTTGAATGTCCTGGACGGAGGATCCAGCCTCCACTGTAAGTTGAATGTCCTGGACGGAGGATCCTGCCTCCACTGTATGTTGAATGTCTTGGACGGAGGATCCAGCCTCCACTGTATGTTGAATGTGTTGGACGGAGGATCCAGCCTCCACTGTATGTTGAATGTCTTGGACGGAGGATCCAGCCTCCACTGTATGTTGAATGTCCTGGACGGAGGATCCAGCCTCCACTGTAAGTTGAATGTCCTGGACGGAGGATCCAGCCTCCACTGTATATTGAATGTCCTGGACGGAGGATCCAGCCTCCACTGTATATTGAATGTCCTGGACGGAGGATCCAGCCTCCACTGTATGTTGAATGTCCTGGACGGAGGATCCAGCCTCCACTGTATGTTGAATGTCCTGGACGGAGGATCCAGCCTCCACTGTATGTTGAATGTCCTGGACGGAGGATCCAGCCTCCACTGTATGTTGAATGTCCTGGACGGAGGATCCAGCCTCCACTGTATGTTGAATGTGTTGGACGGAGGATCCAGCCTCCACTGTATGTTGAATGTGTTGGACGGAGGATCCAGCCTCCACTGTATGTTGAATGTCCTGGACGGAGGATCCAGCCTCCACTGTATGTTGAATGTGTTGGACGGAGGATCCAGCCTCCACTGTATGTTGAATGTGTTGGACGGAGGATCCAGCCTCCACTGTATGTTGAATGTCTTGGACGGAGGATCCAGCCTCCACTGTATGTTGAATGTCCTGGACGGAGGATCCAGCCTCCACTGTATGTTGAATGTCCTGGACGGAGGATCCAGCCTCCACTGTATGTTGAATGTCCTGGACGGAGGATCCAGCCTCCACTGTATGTTGAATGTCCTGGACGGAGGATCCAGCCTCCACTGTATGTTGAATGTCCTGGACGGAGGATCCAGCCTCCACTGTATGTTGAATGTCCTGGACGGAGGATCCAGCCTCCACTGTATATTGAATGTCCTGGACGGAGTAACCAGCCTCCACTGTATGTTGAATGTCCTGGACGGAGGATCCAGCCTCCAAAGTATGTTGAATGTGTTGGACGGAGGATCCAGCCTCCACTGTATGTTGAATGTCTTGGACGGAGGATCCAGCCTCCACTGTATGTTGAATGTGTTGGACGGAGGATCCAGCCTCCACTGTATGTTGAATGTCCTGGACGGAGGATCCAGCCTCCACTGTATGTTGAATGTCTTGGACGGAGGATCCAGCCTCCAAAGTATGTTGAATGTGTTGGACGGAGGATCCAGCCTCCACTGTATGTTGAATGTCCTGGACGGAGGATCCAGCCTCCACTGTATGTTGAATGTCCTGGACTGAGTAACCAGCCTCCACTGTATGTTGAATGTCCTGGACGGAGGATCCAGCCTCCACTGTATGTTGAATGTGTTGGACGGAGGATCCAGCCTCCACTGTATGTTGAATGTCCTGGACGGAGGATCCAGCCTCCACTGTATGTTGAATGTCTTGGACGGAGTAACCAGCCTCCACTGTATGTTGAATGTGTTGGACGGAGGATCCAGCCTCCACTGTAAGTTGAATGTCCTGGACGGAGGATCCAGCCTCCACTGTATGTTTAATGTTCTGGACGGAGGATCCAGCCTCCACTGTATGTTGAATGTCCTGGACGGAGGATCCAGCCTCCACTGTATGTTGAATGTCTTGGACGGAGTAACCAGCCTCCACTTTATGTTGAATGTGTTGGACGGAGGATCCAGCCTCCACTGTATGTTGAATGTCTTGGACGGAGGATCCAGCCTCCACTCTATGTTGAATGTCCTGGACGGAGGATCCAGCCTCCACTGTATGTTGAATGTGTTGGACGGAGGATCCAGCCTCCACTGTATGTTGAATGTCCTGGACGGAGGATCCAGCCTCCACTGTATGTTGAATATCCTGGACGGAGGATCCAGCCTCCACTGTATGTTGAATGTCTTGGACGGAGGATCCAGCCTCCACTGTATGTTGAATGTGTTGGACGGAGGATCCAGCCTCCACTGTATGTTGAATGTGTTGGACGGAGGATCCAGCCTCCACTGTATGTTGAATGTCCTGGACGGAGGATCCAGCCTCCACTGTATGTTCACAAAGTTACGTAAGTCTAAAGGTCACTAACAGTTTCTTATGAGCACTTATATATGCAGTCTGAGACACATTTACATATGCAGTCTGAGACACATTACATATGCAGTCTGAGACACATTACATATGCAGTCTGAGACACATTTATATATACTGTCTGAGACACATTTACATATGCAGTCTGAGACATTACATATGCAGTCTGAGACACACTTATATATACTGTCTGAGACACATTTACATATGCAGTCTGAGACACATTTATATATACTGTCTGAGACACATTTACATATGCAGTCTGAGACACATTTATATATACTGTCTGAGACACATTTACATATGCAGTCTGAGACACATTACATATGCAGTCTGAGACACATTTACATATGCAGTCTGAGACACATTTACATATGCAGTCTGAGACACATTTACATATGCAGTCTGAGACACATTTACATATGCAGTCTGAGACACATTACATATGCAGTCTGAGACACATTACATATGCTGTCTGAGACACATTACATGTGCAGTCTGAGACACATTTATATATAGTGTCTGAGACACATTTACATATGCAGTCTGAGACACATTACATATGCAGTCTGAGACACATTACATATGCAGTCTGATACACATTTATATATGCAGTCTGAGACACATTTACATATGCAGTCTGAGACACATTTATATATACTGTCTGAGACACATTTACATATGCAGTCTGAGACACATTACATATGCAGTCTGAGACACATTTACATATGCAGTCTGAGACACATTTACATATGCAGTCTGAGACACATTTACGTATGCAGTCTGAGACACATTTACATATGCAGTCTGAGACACATTACATATGCAGTCTGAGACACATTACATATGCAGTCTGAGACACATTACATATGCAGTCTGAGACACATTTATATATACTGAGACACATTTACATATGCAGTCTGAGACACATTTATATATACTGTCTGAGACACATTTACATATGCAGTCTGAGACACATTACATATGCAGTCTGAGACACATTTACATATGCAGTCTGAGACACATTTACATATGCAGTCTGAGACACATTTACATATGCAGTCTGAGACACATTTACATATGCAGTCTGAGACACATTACATATGCAGTCTGAGACACATTACATATGCAGTCTGAGACACATTACATATGCAGTCTGAGACACATTTATATATACTGAGACACATTTACATATGCAGTCTGAGACACATTTATATATACTGTCTGAGACACATTTACATATGCAGTCTGAGACACATTACATATGCAGTCTGAGACACATTTACATATGCAGTCTGAGACACATTTACATATGCAGTCTGAGACACATTTACATATGCAGTCTGAGACACATTTACATATGCAGTCTGAGACACATTTACATATGCAGTCTGAGACACATTTACATATGCAGTCTGAGACACATTACTATGCAGTCTGAGACACATTACATATGCAGTCTGAGACACATTACATATGCAGTCTGAGACACATTTACATATGCAGTCTGAGACACATTTACATATGCAGTCTGAGACACATTACATATGCAGTCTGAGACACATTACATATGCAGTCTGAGACACATTTACATATGCAGTCTGAGACACATTTACATATGCAATCTGAGACACATTTATATATACTGTCTGAGGCACATTTACATATGCAGTCTGAGACACATTTACATATGCAGTCTGAGACACATTTATATATACTGTCTGAGACACATTTACATATGCAGTCTGAGACACATTTACATATGTAGTCTGAGACACATTTATATATGCAGTCTGAGACACATTTACATTTGCAGTCTGAGACACATTTATATATGCAATCTGAGACACATTTATATATACTGTCTGAGACACATTTACATATGCAGTCTGAGACACATTTACATATGCAGCCTGAGACACATTTACATATGCAGTCTGAGACACATTTACATATGCAGTCTGAGACACATTTACATATGCAATCTGAGACACATTTACATATGCAGTCTGAGACACATTTACATATGCAGTCTGAGACACATTTACATATGCAGTCTGAGACACATTTACATATGCAGTCTGAGACACATTTATATATGCAATCTGAGACACATTTATATATACTATCTGAGACACATTTACATATGCAGTCTGAGACACATTTACATATGCAGTCTGAGACACATTTACATATGCAGTCTGAGACACATTTACGTATGCAGTCTGAGACACATTTATATATACTGTCTGAGACATATTTACATATGCAGCCTGAGACACATTTACATATGCAGTCTGAGACACATTTACACATGTAATCTGAGACACATTTACATATGCAGTCTGAGACACATTTACATATGCAATCTGAGACACATTTACATATGCAATCTGAGACACATTTATATATGCAGTCTGAGACACATTTATATATGGAGTCTGAGACACATTTATATGTACAGTCTGAGACACATTTATATGTACAGTCTGAAACACATTTATATATGGAGTCTGAGACACATTTGTATAAGTAATCTGAGATACGTTTACAAATACAGTTTGAGACACATTTGTATATGCACTCTGAGACGCATTTATGTAAGCAGTTTGAGACACAATTATATATGTAGTCTGAGACATATTTACATATGCTGT
This sequence comes from Cherax quadricarinatus, assembly GCF_038502225.1. NCBI lineage: Eukaryota > Metazoa > Arthropoda > Malacostraca > Decapoda > Parastacidae > Cherax > Cherax quadricarinatus. Next base: position 4,935,230 of record NC_091311.1, on the reverse strand, counting down.
CTGAGACGCATTTATTTATGCAGTCTGAAACACAGTTATATATACAGTCTGATACATATTTATATGTGCAGTCTGAGACACGTTTATATATGCAGTCCCAGACACATTTACAAATACAGTATGAGACACATTTATATATGCAGTGTGAGACATATTTATGTATATGCAGTGTGAGAAACATTTGCATATGCAGTCTAAGACATATTTATATATGCAGTCTTATACCCATTTATATATGCAGTCTAAGATATATTTATATATGCCGTCTGAGACACATTTATATATGCACTCTGTGACATATTTATATAAGCAGTCTGCGACATATTTACATATGCAGTTTGACATATATTTACATATGAAGTCTGAG